>NW_005871048.1:27875274-27947942 GCF_000147115.1 Myotis lucifugus
GGAGTAGTTTACAAGGGGAAGAGAAGAGAATGTACTGTAAACCCTTGATTTTGTAGAACTTAATTTAACAAACTTCAAATTTAAAGGGCAAAATTTCCAGTATGTCATATGTGAAAATTAACACCCTGTTAGCTTTAAAATGCTTTTAACCAAGATTTGCTTATAATTAAATTAACAGGTTATATTTTGATATTAATTCAGTTATTTTTAACAAATCGTAGTGAATAAGCCATATGTTGGAAAACACACTGTAATAATTTAGCCGACATAAATAAATATCACATATTTACAACTATAGCCTACGTATTTAAATCCAAGAGTCCCTGCTCATAAACAATGTTCAGTGGATGGTAAGCACATGATCACACCTCATCTTGTGAAGTAATTGGTTCTATTGTCACCTGGCCTGACTTTGCAGTAGTTTTACCATGTGCCAGCCCAATGTTTCCATGTGCACTAAGCCACACCCCAGCCTTTGTTTCCTGTGGTGATTGGTGAATGCATGCATTACCTAGACCTAATCAGTATAAATTTAAAATTACTGTAATACATATAGAAAAGTTTTCTGTAAAATTAAACTTTTCATACATAATTTACACATACGTGTCTACCTAAGTAAAACAGGTAAACTAACTAATTTGTCAATTTTTTAACATACCCATTCGGAAACCCTACTTGACGATATACCAGAATATTAGCTTTAATGGACATCCCCTAGCCCAAATCGGTCTGTTATACCAAGGTTTTACTGTTTTGTTTTTTTGTTTTGTTTTTTACTTTAGGTAGAAGGAGCCACTCATACAAAGGTCCTAGGGCGATAGTGGATAATGAAGAGAAGCGAGTTCAGGATGATGTTTTGAAGGACATAACTAGTTATTAGAGATTGGTTAAAAAATAGAATGGAGCCCAGCCACCGTGGTTAAGCATTGCCCCATGAACCAAGGCACATGCCCAGGTTGTGGGCTTGATCCCAAGTGTGGGTCGTGCAGGAGGCAGCCAATCAATGATTCTCTCTCATCATTGATGTTTCTCTCTCTCCCTCACCCTTCCTCTCTAAATCAATAAAAATATATTTTTTAGAAAATAGAATTGAAAAGAAGCAAGCAGAGACTGAAAATGAAAGCTAGAGTAAAGAACAAAATCAGGAGAGTATAATGTCATGAAAAATAAGGAGTTAAATGCAACTGAGAACTCAAAAATAAAGTAAATGAAGACTGAAAATTGTCCATTAGATTTGTTAACATGGAATTCAGTAAAAACCTCAACAGGAGCGACTTTATGGGCATTATGTCAGAAGCAACTAGAATTGGATGGTTTTGAGAGTGAATAGAACTAGGTTTCTATGTAATGAGGATAAAAAGTAAATAGACATTGTCAAACATCTTAGGAAGCCAATCCACACTATAAGGAAACTTGATTGGCCAACAAAACATGGGAAATGAAGCCTAACCTTCTTGGTATAATTAAGGAAATTTAATGTTATTTTTTATATACCAGCACATCAGATTAACAAAAATATTCCATTTTGACAACATCAAGTATTAACAATACTTAATGAATATATAGTATATAATAATAAACAATAATATGAAACCACTAGAATACTTATGCACTACTGGTTACTGTGCACATACCTTGGAAACAATTTGCCTTACCTGAAAAGTCAAATTCTGTGATCCAAAAATGCTGTAGAGGAATTTGTACACATGTACATGGGTGTACATACACTAGGATGTGCATATGCACAGTATTATTTTTAAGAGCATAAAACCTGAAAGTAAATGTCTATCAACAATAAAATAGACAATTAGATTGTGGTGTAAGAATAATAAGGAGTACTATACACTTGTAAAAATAAATGAACTATCACTATACATATCAACACAGATGAATCTCAAAACATAGTTGAGTGAAAACATAATTCAGAAGAATACTACAGAATGATTCAATGTGCAAAATGTTATTAAGCAGGTAAAACTGAAAAATAATGTTTAGTAATACATACATAGTAGTAAATCAATAAAAAAAACATGGAAAAGGCAAAGAAAAATCTCAATATACTGCCTACCTTATCACAATATATACAGTATAGCACAAGGGGACTATGATTAAGAAGAGATACCTAAGAAATGTAAGTTACTGGTAACTTCTATTTATTCATACATAATTGACACATGGATATTCATTTTATTGCCATTTGCTTCTTTGAGTCCATGGTATATTTTTTTTACAATTTTTTAAAAGAATGGCTAGTAGAATAGGAAAGGAACAGAGGAAGTGTAAACGCTCCTTTGCAGAATTTTATGAAAAAAGAGATAGAGTGCTAACAAGAGAATGTGAGGTTCAAGATAATTTTTATAAGATTACTATTACTGAGTAGGACCTAGGAGAGAGAACATGATTACAGATCCAGAAGAGACAGAAAAAGCCCTGAAGCAGGTGGGGGGAGATAAATAGATAGATAGATAGATAGATAGATAGATAGATAGATAGATAGATAGATAGATAATAGATAGATAGATAGATAGATAAAAACTTGTATGTCTTTCCTTTTCTTATTTATTAATTAAAGAAGTAACTTTCTGCCCTAACTGGTTTGGCTCAGTGGATAGAGCATCAGCCTGCGGACTCAAGGGTCTCAGGTTCGATTCTGGTCAAGGGCATGTACCTTGGTTGCGGGCACATCCCCAGTAGGGAGTGTGCAGGAGGCAGCTGATGGATGTTTCTCTCTCATCGATGTTTCTAACTCTCTATCCCTCTCCCTTTCTCTCTGTAAAAAATCAATAAAATATATTAAAATAAAAATAAAAATAAAGAAGTAACTTTCTTTCACACAGATATATGTGATAAAATACCTAAAAACATAAATCACATTTTTTGCAAAGAGAGTGTACACTAAATTCAAAAGCTCAAGTCCTTTGTGACTTATTTCTTTATCTCTCCTTTTTATTGAATATATTTCATTGATTTCAGAGAGGATGGGAGAGGGAGAGAGAGATAGAAACATCAATGATCAGAGAGAATCATTGATGAACTCCCTCCCGTATGCCCAACACTAGGGATCGAACTTGCAACCCAGGCATGTGTCCTGACCAGAATCGAGTCAGGACAGCCAGGTTCATAGGTCAATGCTCAACCATTGAGCCATGCCAGCTGGGCTCATCTTTTCTTTTTAAAACTTTCTTACTATAGAACATTTTCAATGGATATAAGAGTAAAAAAAAAATGAGTATAATGGACCCCCACATACCTACTGTCCAGATCCAAAAATTATCAACACATGGCAATTTCATACCATCTGTACCCCCATTCATGTCTCCTAGTTGCATGTTATTTTAAAGCAAATCCTGGATATCATATCATTTAATCTGTAAAAATTTTCATACGCATCTCTAAAAAATGACGCTTAAAGAACCATATCCACAATGCTATCTCCACACTATATATAATTCACTGACAATAATTTCTATTATAATTAACTAGAGGCCCGGTGCACAAAAATTTGTGCACTCGGGAAGGTCCCTCAGCCAGCCTATGCCCTCTTGCAGTCTGGGACCCCTCGGAGGATGTCCACCTGCTGGCTTAGGCCCGCTCCCTGGGGGAATGGGCCCAAGCTGGCAGTCAGACATCCCTCTGGCAGCCCTCGGGGGATGTCTACTTACCAGCAGAGAGCAGACCTAAGCTGCAGTCAGACATCCATAGTGCTGCTGAGGAGGTGGGAGAGGCTCCCGCCACCACCACTGTGCTGGCAGCTATCTGCCTGGCTTGTGGCTGAGCAGAGCTCCCCCTGTGGGAGCGCACTGACCACCAGGGGACAGCTCCTGCATTGAGTATCTGCCCCCTGGTGGTCAGTGTGTGTCATAGTGACCAGTCATTCCCAGTCTTTCTGCTGTTAGGGTCAATTTGCATATTACCTTTTATTATATAGGATAGAGGCCTGGTGCACAGGTGGGGGCTGACTGGTTTGCCCTGAAGGGTGTCCCGGATCAGGGTGGGGGTTCTGCTGGGGTGCCTGGCCAGCCTGGGTGAGGGGCTGATGGCTGTTTGCAGGCTGGTCAAGCCCCCTCCAGTGGGGATCCTCACTCCATGGAGGTTTGGCCAACCTGGGTGAGGGGCTGATGGCTGTTTGCAGGCTGGCCACACCACCTTTAGGGTGGGGGGTCCCCACTGGGGTGCCTGGCCAGTCTGGGTGAGGGTCTGAGGGCCGTTTTCAGGCTGGCCAAGTCCCCCGGTGACGTAAGCTCCCAGCCTCTCCTTTTTTTCTTTTCTTTTTTTATTCTGGGATTTATTTACCTTCTATAATTGAAACTTTGTAGCCTTGAGTGGAGCTCAGAGCTGGCCAGGGATGGCAGGAAGCTTGGCTTCCTCCATCACTGGGCAACCAAGCCTCCTGCTCGCTCCAGCTCCGTGGCTGCCGGCCGCCATCTTGGTTGGGTTAATTTGCATATAGTCTCTCTGATTGGCTGGTGGGCATGGCTTAAGGCATAGCAAAGGTATGGTCAATTTGGCATGTTTGTCTTTTATTAGTGTAGATAGCCATATTTACTTCCTTTGACACACAATTCAGAAAACTCACACTCTCCACTTCACTAGTGTTTACCTCTGATCAGTACCATTTAAACAGACTATGAAATAGACCCACTGCATCCTTGACTTGCATGAGACACCAACAACTTCCAGTCATCAGGCCTGTAGATCTTCAAAAATGTACACTGCTTTCTCCAAATTAACTTTTTTCTTTTAAAAAAAATGTTTTCATTGATTTCAGAGAAGGGAGAGGGAGAGAGAGAAACACCAATAATGAGAGAAAATCATGGATCTGCTGCTTCCTGCACACCCCTTACTGGGATTGAGCTCACAACCTGGGCATGTGCCCTTGACTGGAATCTAACCTAGGACCCTTCAGTCCGCAGGCTGACACTCTATCCACTGAACCAAACCGGCCAGGGCTGACTTTTTTCTTAATGGATGAATGTGTTTTCCCAATTCTCCCACCTGTGTTCTAAGTCACAACTTATTCAAGATAACTTACATTACAAGTAATCGGTAATTCTGGGCCCACTTATCAATTAAATTTTATCACAGTAATAATTAAAGTAACATTTCATAGGAAGGGTTAAAAGAAAAATTATAAAGAAGATGGAGATTAAATTTAAGTCTAAAAATTCATAATGGTGATTAAATTTTGAGTTTTTATTGTGTAGTTGGTGCAGAAAAAGAACTCAGTGCATGCACAGAGAAGCATGTCAGAATGGTTCAGTTTGTTCCCAGGGCTCTGACACCAGCTGACTTCGATTAAATAGCAGTGAGCTGGAAAAGCATTCTGGGTATTGGAATGCAAATGAAACCACCAAGCATTTCTTCCTATGGCTTTGGAATTCCCACAGCCACAACTACAATGAAATGTATATTTTAGAGCTGGATTTTAAGCAAGTAAATAGACTAAAAATGTCTTTTGCATGGGCCACATATAATCCTAATGGAGCTAAGAAAACTTTTTCTCTAAGAGGAACAAAAAATGTTTAATATAAAATTATTTTTAAAGTGCTTTCAAAGATACATGAAAACATATGCACACAGCATAATCTTTCATCTATAATTTCAGCTTCATGACACTGTAATGGCTTTCTCTGAATTAAGACATTTCTATTTCAGCATTTTCAAAGAAGGTCATAATTGGCATGTGTACAAAACAATTAAAGACCAATGATTATTTGGATAGTAAGAAAACATTGTTTATATAGCCTCTAGGGCATTAGTTTGGCTTTTCAAATAAATACCATCTCAATCACTTAATTTTAAAAGAAACTAATAGTGCGCTGAAGCAAAAACTAATTTAAAAAAAAGAAAGAAAAAATCTTTTTCTATCTAGTACAGAAATTTACACAGATAATTTTTAAATATATTTATATCTGATACCTTGATGGCCAATTGCCCTTCCCCTAAAGAGAATGAACTAAAAATAAAGGCATCTCTGGCTCAGGGAAGATATTCTGGTGGCAGTGCTTTCGTAATGTGACACAGTCTTGATTTTCCTTAGTGTTCAACTCCACACCCTTCCCACTCTGCACGCTTCCCCCACCCCGCCGCCTTAAGTAAAGTAGTATTTGATTCTAAAATCATAAACTGAAATACAAAGTGCATAATGCAAGCCATCCCTTTTCTGTGTAAGCCAAGATCACTTCGCAGCATACCCCTGCAGGGGACCTGACAGGGAATTTCCAAAAACATTAATGTATTCAGAAGAAATGTCAAAATAAAGGAACCCTGTAAACATTGTCTGTGGGAAGCTTTTTAGTGCCCTTCCTGAATGCAAAACAAACTCTCATTTTCCCACAAAATAGGATCGGTTTCTGCCATCTAGTGACAATAAGGCCAATAGATGCTTAGAAAAGAAAAACATTTTCTAAGTAGGCTCAACAAATTAATCCAGAGCAACCAGGTTTTATACAGATGCATAGTCAAGCGTGTGTGTGTGCGCGCAGATTCTTTTAAAAGGAGTCTTTTAACATGGTACCCAAAGTGTAAGTGGTGTCCAGATGTTCCTGGATGATCTCTGAAATAAGAAAAAAAGATAGTACCTATATGTGCAGAGTGCTTTTAAAGTTATTTTTATAAGACTCCAACTCGCACAGCTCAAGCACTGGTTGGAAGTATGGGGCCTAGTGTCAGACTGCCTGAACTTAAAGCTCACCTAGTCCCATATTTGAAATCTTATTAATGACCCATCCAAGTATAGGATTCAGCACTCCTGATGACTACAATTGTGTTCACTGCCTATACCCCAAGTTCTTTTATACACTGTTAGGTTACATGGCTGCACCATGGTGAAAACAGTAGAGTGAAAAATCACCTTTAATTCAAACATTCTGATTATGGAACTTTACAAGAATATTAAAGTCTATAAGCAGATATAGAACCATTTGATAGCAGAGATGCCTATGGCAAAGGAAGGAGAGGTGGGAGGTGATTTGAACGACTTCTATCTTTCAGAGATTTTAGTGCTTCAGGACCCTGTAGAATTGTGCTTGAAGTCTTAGGGAGACAGAAAATAAAAGCAGTAATTACTTGCTTATTTTTCTACATCACTCTCTCATCACTTTTACCAATATGTAAAGCAAGACCTTTATATTTTGCTCAGACTGCTCTTTTCCACGCCAGAGAGAATGGGAAAATACAGAAAAGAATGATGGCCTTGTCTTAGAATGAGTTCCATCCACAGACACCAAAGAAAAGGCTGAATATGGAGGCACAGATGCAGGGTGGTACAGGGGCCTGTGGGGGTCTTCTCTCTTTCATTCCCTTCACTTTTCATATTTACACATCTCTGCTTCCAAGATTATGTCTTCCTGCTTTTTATCCTATATCTATTGGCTGCTCATTTTCATGTGTTTTCCTGGTTTTCTCTAATCACCCCAGCCCTTGCACGTTGAAATCCCAAGAACTCATTCTTTGGATCTTTTGTCTTTTCTATCTATTCTCACACCTACAACAATTTCATCCAACTTCATTGAATTAAATACTACTGAGAGCCTTAGCTTGTTTAGCTCAGTGGATAGAGCACTGGCCTGGGGACTGAAGGGTCCGGGGTTTGATTCCAGTCAATGGTACATGCCCAGGTTGCAGGCACGATCCCCAGTTAGGGGCATGCAGGAGGCAGACAATCAATGATTCTCTCTCATCATTGAAGCTTCTATATCTCTCTCCCTCTCCCTTTCTCTCTGAAATCAATAAAAATATATTTAAATAAATACTATCTATATTCAGTGAGTATTTGTGAGTATGAACAACTCACAGATTTGTGTCTACAGCCTCGATAATTTCCCTGAACACTGGTTTGGGGGAGAAGAGGCTGCCTTGCACATGGAAGTGCTCAACAAAGGAGAACAGTTCTGACAAAAAACAAACACACACACAAAAAAAAACAAAACAAACAAAAAACAAACAAACAAAAATACCAGAATTCTAGATTTATAGCCAACTACCTCATTGAGGTACTCATCTAAAAATATAACTGGCATCTCAAAATGAACGTGTCTAAACTGAGCTCTGAAAGTTATAACCCCAACCACCTTTGCAAATGTCACTTCCATCCCTCCAGTTGTCCACACTGTTTAGGTTGTTTGTGATGGTATGATTTAAGCTCTGGATATAGCTGGTTCTGAAACTACCACTGAGATTCCTGGTTACAGCAGCCAATATCTTCTGTCATTTGCCACTAAAAGAGACTTTTGACTACTAAATCTCATATGCTTAACCAACATCCCTTAATCATCTTGATCTCAGACTGGAAGTTTTATCCTCTGTAAAACCTTTTCCAGTCTCACAAGAGTGGGTCAGGCATCCTTCTCATGTGATGCCAGCCACCACATAATTATAACATAACTAACTGTGTTGTACTGTAGAACTAATTGTCTAATTATTTTTTTTCAATTGCAAAATTTGAGGGCAGAGATTGTATCTGGGTTATTCATTATGTACTCTTTTTTTGGAAGTGCATGTTATATACTCAATAAGTATTTGTTTAACTCTTGATTATGATCTTAATTATGATCCCTAACCCAAATTTGATTTTTTAATCTATGTGTCAATTCAAGAGTCTGAAGCCACAAATAACAAAGTAAATCCAACTAAAAATTCTTAAACAATAAAAAAAAGTTATCATCTTACGCAACAAGAAGTCTCTAGCAGTACAATTGCAGGATTGACATTAGTACTGATTTCTCTGATTTCTGCTACTAGAATATTTATCATGGCAGAATTGAAATAATTCACTAATTTCTCATCTTTTACATTGAATTTTGTTTTAGAGTTCATTCCTTGGTTAAGAAAATATGCATTAAGCCCCTTGTATTGGTCAGTGTGACTCAATGTATTGATTTATTTTGTTCTGGGAACATCCCATCAGGTTAGTATCAATTCCACTTCTTACTAAGGCAAAGTTTTTGCCTATATTTAAATAGTGAGTTAAATTTAGAGTGTGGCATAGGAATATTTCCATACAAAGCAACAAGCAACAGGTGCCTATGATGTTCCAGGATTTCCATTAGCAAGCTCTGGGGTTATGGATCTGAGTTAGAAATCATCTCTGCCCTCCCCTACTTGGGCTTTTCTTACTTTTGGGTATAGGACTTCCTTGAAAAAGCTGGTGAGGAAATGGTAACCTTGTACATAGAAGCAACAATGCCATCAGTTTCCAAAAAGGATCAGAGGAATGTGACCTGAACTGAAATTTTCTTATGAAGTGGCTTAGGTTGAAGCTTTGGAGCCATTTATAGACCTGATGCTGCTCCTCACTTCGACAGATATTCTGAAATCTATCCTCGCACCAGCTGGACCATCAAAGGATGGAATGACGATCACTCATAGCATAGCCACCCCTTTCCCACAAAAATGCCTTTTATTGCATCACAACATGGAAGTGTGTATCTCCCAATACTTAGAGACACATCTGTGAAACAGTACAGATCTAGGAAGCTCCTTACTCTGATAAATATGTTTTCCTTTTTTGGTTCTCACAATGTACAAATGTATAAAATTGTGTTTCCCAAACTTGGTTTCATGAATAGCTAATATGCTTCTTCAAAGCAACTCATTTCCTTTTACCTCAGAGATAGTGATCACATTTTCCTCTTCTGATTAGCTTCTATAAAGTTTGGAGTCAAATTTGCGATCTACCTCTAGAAAGTTTATAAAACTTTAGGGCAAATATTTTATATACCAACCTCATTCCTGGCTTGATTTTACTTTCTCATTCTTATTTTCCCTTTCCCTTGGCTCTTTTACACATTTAAAATTCATTTTATCTTGTGTGCATGTTTATAAGTTCTGATAAGTTATTTTCATTACAATTCAGAGTACCAGAAAATAAATAACTGAAAACTGAACATTCTGGAATTTATTTGCAAGGGAATCTATTTCAGATAAAACTTATTTGTTGAACTTATTTATTTGGGAAACAGAATTAGCAATAAAATTTCTCAGTAAACTTTTTGAAATAAAG
The DNA here is from genome assembly GCF_000147115.1 of Myotis lucifugus. Lineage (NCBI taxonomy): Eukaryota > Metazoa > Chordata > Mammalia > Chiroptera > Vespertilionidae > Myotis > Myotis lucifugus. The sequence goes on from NW_005871048.1 coordinate 27,885,278, forward strand.
AAGATAAATTTGAGCAATGTTATTGGTAAAATTATAAAGATATAGGTCAAAATTACTAAAAGAGATGGAAATTACAGGTATGAACTGAAAGACAGCACAGTTAGTGTCTGTGGGCTCAGAGAGACACAAGCAGAACTGCTAGAAGAGCTAGCTTTCAGCTTTCCTTGCTCCCATGCTGAGAAACATGACTACTAGTAGCATATCAAACAAGGACATTGGAAAACTTGAACAGGAGAGCATATCCATAATTACATAAGGTGCTAATGGAAGATGCAGACACCAAGAATCTAGTGACTATAGATTTATTTTTAAAGTAAGGCTTAACCTGAAAGATCTCTGAGCACATTTATCCCATATCTTAGGCAATAAAACTGAGAGTCCAATGACAGCAATACACAAATTTCATGGCTTTGAACTTAATTGTAAGTTTATGAATGATCACATTCATCATATATTCAATAAGCCAACAGTTAAGCCCATTAATTTCCAGTCCTGGTGACGGGGTGCACTGCGATCACCTACCAACTAGGTGCAGAAACCTCTCCCCGACCCCACCAGGGCAGGAGGGTCAGGTGTGCGTACCTTCCACTGTTTACGCTCACTCTGGGATCTAGGGGGCTCAATTACAACAATAAATAATAAATTAAATTCTCCATATCTCAAATGTTCACATGGAAATGAGAGAAACTACCATTAACAGATCAGAAATAATACTGTGTAATTAAACACACGGAGAAATTGCCAACTTTGTGACCTAATATGTTGGCAGACTATTTGGCAAGTATAAAACATGAGGGAAATAAATATTTCTCTGGGAGTAATTAACATGTCAAAAAATCATTTATCACTTTTATAATTTCTTCTATGGTTTTGATAAATACTATGCATGGGAATTGCGACAGCATCAAATTCAGGTGCTGTGGTTCCAGAAGAGAAGCTATAGAGCCATCCCCATAACCCTACCAGAGCAGGACAAGCAGGGGTCTTGGGCTCCTGTTTAGAGTAGGGATAACATACCTGTGGTTTAAGTCCAATTGCCTACTCTGAAAGCCTTCTTCTGAAACTTATTCACAAGTTATATAATTAACTCCTGAGCTTCAATTTAATTACAGCAAAATGTAAATAATGAGGATGCTGAAGAACAAGATTACTGAAAGGATTAAATGAGATAATGTGTATAATGACTATAGCAACTGAATAGCATTTGATAATTTCTAAACAGAAATGCTTTGTACATTGTGCTATAAGGAGAAATTTTAACCTTAATAACCTACCTAATGCTTGCCCATGCCAGCTTTATTTAAATGAACTAATATAAAGTATAGCTTAAGTTTATAAAAGAGTTTTATCTTAGATCCTTTGTAGCTAGTTTAAAGTAATAGAAGAATTAAAATCATAAATTCATCAAACATTTTAAGCAAGCAGAGTTTAACTTTGAAATTAAATTAAAGAGAACATAAAAATGCTAATATAAAATAAGTGTCTGACATCTTTTCTACCTATTCTTTATTGAAAAATTATACCATGTAATCCATAAGAGTAGCTTTAGAAAACCACTTTCTCAAGTTAACCTGATCAGGTGGGAGGTTTTACTTACATTAATAAATAGAATGAGTAGTTTTAATTAAAAACTCATGCTATTTTTCAAAATAATGCTGAAGAGTAGATTTCTGACCAATTGTAACTGCCAGATGGGAGATTTTCATAAGCTGTTTTTAGTATTCCACTTTCATGAGCACATCACTTAAATATGTTGCCTACCAATCTCAAATACTATGCTATTCAATCACAGTATTAAAAGAATGCAGTAACTTAAATACTTTTCTGTAATTTTTGTTTATAAGGCATGAAATTCAATAATTACATTAGCAAAGCTTTTCATCAAATTACTTTAAGTAAATTTACACAGCAGGCACATTGACAAAGAATTACAATGTACCTGGTCAATAAGTTAAAGTTGTACAGAGATGACAATTCCACAAGTGTCACTGGTGACTACATAAGAAAAAATAATGCTTATGTGCATTTTTCATAATATTTTTATTTATATGAAGTTTTATAAAATTAAGCCACTGATATTTATAATTGAATGTGTTAGTATAAAAGAGAAGGGGAAAGCATGGCTTATTTGCGATATTTTACATTTTTCTAAAAATGACATTTTGCTTTTGCAAAAAAAGATTTTTATATTCATCATGTTATCTGATTCTCAAAATATCCCAGTGATGTAAAGAAGCTACTACTTAGCCTGCTTACTAATAAGTAAGAAAACCGAGAAACATAAAAATGTAAGCATTTGCTAAAGACACAGTGCTAATTATAGAACCCAGGTCTAGAGTCTTCCCTGATGTGTTTTCTTCTCACTATTTATCCCACATTTGGCTGAGTTAAACGGGCCGAATCTAACTCATATCCCTCAGCTAATTGTGAAAAGAGTTACAACCTAGACAGAAAAGAATGAAAACATTTTTTTTAACTTTCTTTTGAACTTTCTTATGAAACCATAGCATATAACTATTTCTGTTTCTTTCATCAAGAGAAAAAATAAGCAGCAAGAGCACTGGTTGCAAAGTAATCAACAAAATATTCATAGCAGAGTCTTTATTGCCCAACAGCATCTACCACCAGAGGAATAATTACACATCTTGCTCATCTCTAGCTCAGGACTGAGCTACATATGCTCTTTTTAATTTTGGCTTCATTATAACTTGTGCTACCATTTTTTTTGAAGAAAGTTGTTTGCAAATTCCTTTGTCAGATTAAGAAAAAAAGGGTTAAAGAATTTGCAGAACGAGCTTATTATAAACTTTAGAATTTAGCAGCCACATGAAGCACATGATTAAATGGAGATCTTGGTGAGGGAAGAATTCATTTAGAGATGGTGACATCTTCAAAAAATAGGAGCATGTGTGTAGGAAGGAGGTATGAATCTGTAAGATCAAATCAAGTGCAAAAATAAAGAGTATGATTTTTTTTCTGTATGTTAAGGCCAAGAATAAATAAAATATCCCTGAAAGTAACTGGCATCAAGGAGAGTTTCAATTAGAATCAACATGATCTAACCTCAAATGTCATTTCATTATTTTTAAGGCAAAATATCTGCGCTAGATACTATGCTGGTCACTTTCATTTCTGCTATCCTATATGATTTTTGTAATTTCCTCACGAGGTTTGTAATAATATTCCCATTTTACAGGTGAAGAAACTAAGATCCAATTATTTGAAGTAATTTCCCCAACAATAAAAGGTAAAAGCAGGATAAATCTCAGATTTTTGAAAATCAATGCATTTGCACTGAACTCCTGGATGTATAGCCACAGTAGGACAAATTTTAATATGAGACACATGAGCATATTCTGCAAACAATATGAAGTCTCTTTTTGAGAACATATATGTAAGCAGTGCTGAGCACTGCAGTACTACAGAGCATCAGGAAGGAGTCTTGCTGGTTCTCCGTGAGGTGACAGATATGGCTTCCTCTCCCCGACTTCATTCATGTCATAAATAACCCACCTTGAATTCGTGATCTTCATTATGATTAAAAGGGACAACTTGACTACTATCTGTCTGCCAACTCATGCTCTAGGACTATTACAATACTAAGTACTTCTTAGTCATGTCTTTGCAAAGCATTTTCACAATAAATATACTTTTCATTTTCATACTTAACAGTGAAAATACCTGCAATTATGACTATTTGAAATAGTAGTTTGAACCCATACTTGGCAATTGTCTTATAGGCAGTTGTGGTATCAGGATTCCATTGAGAGTGGAATAAAGGAAAACATTTGAATTTGAATTTTTCCCAGTTATCCTTTACAGGCAGTGATGCTGGGATAAGAAAGTTAATTCATTCCCGGCCAGTGTGGCTCAGTGGTTGAGCATAGAATGGTCAACCAGGAGGTCAGAGTTCAATTTCCTGTCAGGGCACATGCCTGGATTGCAGGTTCCATGCCTAGTGTGGGGCATGCAGGAGACAGCTGATAGATGATTCTCTCCTATTCTCTCTCTCTCTCTCTCTCTCTCTCTCTCTCTCTCTCTCTCTCTCTCTCTCTCCCAGTGTGTGTGTGTTTGTGTATCTCTCCCCCTTCCTCTCTGAAATCAATAAAAATATATTTTTAAAAAAAGAAAGATAATTCCCATGTTGAAAGTAAGTAAGTTGGCTTTTCATGCAGAGAAAAGTTGGGGATGAAATAATCAGAGTGCATTGACTAAAAAGTCTCAGGCTAGGGTACAGCTTATGCATTGACTAAAAAGTCTCAGGCTAGGGTACAGCTTATATAAAGTTTGCTAAGCTCAGGTTCTATGAGTCTGACTCAGTAATGTTTATATTATTTCAGAGAAATGTCATATAAACATCCTAGCCATAGATAACATTTGCCTTGGTATCTATAGCAGAAATGATTCTCAGGTTAATTACAGGCATGCCTTGTTTTATAGCGCTTTACTGTATTGTGCTTCACAGATGTTGTTTTTTACAAACTGAAGGCAAGACCCTCCAGGAGCAAAAATATTAATACTCACTTTATTTCGATGCTCACTTCATTATGGTGGTCTGGAACTGAACCCCCAATATCTTTGAGGTATGCCTGTAGTCTTTCCTGAGAAAATTAGAAGATGGTGTTGTTGCAGGAATGTTTTCTTTTTAAAATATGCAAAAATTCTATACTGCACACTTGAAATAATATAATATTGTGCACCAACTATACTTAAATTTAATAACACAATAAAAACATGTAAAACAATGCAGAGAACTAAAGAGTAGCATCCAATTAAAGTGGGTCATGACTGCATTATTTGAATAAATTAGAGGTCAAATTACACCCCCAATACAAACTATTCACATACAGTAAAAACTTGATATAACACAGTTAAGATATATGACAAAGACTACGTGTTCACAGAATACCCTTTATATTCATCTTGGCACACAAGTGGACTACATCCTAGTCTCCCTTGTAGGGAGGAAAGGTGATGTAATATCTCAAAAATAAGGCACAGAAATATCCCCCATGAAACCGTCGATGCTCTCGTTCTTTCCTCTCACCTAGCAGCCAGATGCAGAGTTTCCAGTAAAGGGATCTGAGATCCTAAGGCTCCTGGGAGGGAAGAACCACTAGGTGAAATGAACCCTGAACCTGGATCCCCTCAACTCATAGTGAGCTGAGACATGAGCAAGAAATAGAGCTTTAGTGATTCAAACCACTGTAATTTGAAGTTTGCTCAGATATAATTCAAACTCAGATTTGACAACTAAGTCCACCTAGAAGATTTAAAAGGTATCTTAACTTTTATAAGCTAAAGTACATCCGAAAAAGCAAAAGAACCTACATTATTTTGCTGAGGTATACTCTTGTAATAAGTAGGATGCCATAAAGAATACCAAAATAATAATTTATTGTTATACCCCTCTGAGCTGAAAAAACTTGAATCCACTTTTTAAAGCAACTTTTAACTAAGGCACGGTTTCCTCCATAAAAAATAATTCTGGCATACTTAATAAAGTGCCAGATGCTATTCAATGAACCCAAAATATAAGAGCATTCTTTTTTCATTGGGCATTTGGCAACTCATAAGGGAAATCAGGCAGCTGGGTCATAGCATAGTAAACTACTTAAAAGCCATATATGCTCACCTCACACCATATGCTGAAACAAATTCCAGAAGTAGTAAAAAGTTTAATATTTTTTAAAATCAAATCAAAGAAAGTGAAAATAATATTGAATGCTTAGCAGACCTCTGACAAAAAAAATGATTTGCTATGCTTTGAATTTATAAAGAATACACAAAGGAAAATATCAACAAGTGTTACCATAACATTTAAAATGTAAGTATGAGAAATAAAATAAAAAGTTAAATGTAATGGAAATTTTTTCAGCAAATATGGCATTAGATTAATAGCTTGACTATATTTTTACATGTATAAAATATAGAATATTCAAACTTCTGATTTAAAAAAGTCACTGAAAATATAACCAACTTGCAAGAGCTTAAATGGGTAGTTTATATTTAAAGGAAAAATAATTATCAAATATAGATTTGAAAATATTCAAACTTTCTAGTAACCAGGATATCTAGATTTAAAAAAATACCATTTAGCATGTAAAACTACAAAATTAATAAATAAATAGGTACCTAAAATTCTGGTAAAAAGTGTAGTGAATTCACTATCCCATTTATCCCTGATGAAAATTTAAGTTGGTACAATTCTCTTAGAAAGTAATTTGGCAAATAACTGGTCAAAGTGTTTCCAATATTCACAGTCCCAGGAACCTAGCCCAAAAAAGTCAGCCAAAAAATGCAAAAAATTAAATATATGAAGATACATTATTGTACTATGGATAATTAGGAGCAACTCAATATCTAAGAGTAGGGAAAGTTTTTAGGACATTATCACAGATCCAATAGATGAAAAAGCTGGCTGTTTTTAGAAAATTAATTCTGAAATTATTGAAGAATAAAGATAAGTACTTAAGTAATTTAAAGCAAATTTATGTGTATCTCATTATTATAAGTATATTTTTAAATTTTATCTAAATACTAGAGTGTAATACACTAAAATTCTAACAGTAATTGGAATCATGAATGCACTTTTCACATTTTTCCTAAGGTAGGTTCTCTACATCTATATTTTTATAAAGAGGTTACATATCAAAAACTGCTAGAAAAAGACATACCTAAGCACTGGTATAATAAATAGCATCATGAAGCTAGACAATAAAAATCAATAACAAATATTTTGTAAGTATTACCTCCCATCAGCTGGATTCACATATACTTGTTGATTTCAGTAGGATGTGCATAACTGGTGAGTGAAAGAATTATCTAAGTTAGAGAACTTAGTTAGGTCTAAACTTTAAACTTCAGAAAACATCATTATCAGGGCAAATGACACTAAACAGACAGTTAAGTTATATCATGATTTATGTTATATTTACCTGTGTCACCTAATATCATATAGGATAGTGCACCCAATTTTGCACAACAGGTGTTTTTCAACTAAAAAAACAGTGAAGTTAATTTTGTCAGACAGAGAAGAACAAAATGACAAATATACACTGAGTGGCCAGATTATTATGACCACCTGACGTTTGTAGGCAAATTAGCTGTACACTGCATCGTATAGGATATGGAAGCCAAAGGCCTGTTCGAACACCTTTGCGGTCCAGTTACCAAGATAAAACGTCTCTAATTCGTACAGGAACACAAGGATTGGACAGTCGAGCATTGGGAAAAATTCATGTGGTCCAATGAATCACGTTTCCAGTTGCATCATGCAGATGGCAGAGTGAGAATTTGGCGGAAACAGCATGAAAGCATGCACCCCACATGCATGAGTACAACCCTTCAAGCTGGTGGGGGCAGTGTTATGGTTTGGGGCATGTTTTCCTGGCATGATTTGGGCCCTTTAATTCATGTGGAACAACGTCTGAATAGCACAACATACCTAAGTATCGTTGCTGATCAAGTTCATCCTATCATGTTGATGGCGTATCCCAATGGAGATGGCTTCTTCCAACAAAACAATGCATCATGCCACGGTGCTCATATTGTGCAGGAGTGGTTTCAAGAACATGAGGGAGACTTTACCTTGCTTAGGTGGCCCCCACAGTCACCAGATCTCAATCCAATTGAGCATTTGTGGGACGAAGTTAAAAGAGCCATCAGGCAGCTGGTTCCACAACGATCAAACCTCACAGAACTGGACAGTGCTATTCATCAGGCATGGTGTCAGATTCCTCGCATCTCTTTCCACATCTCGTGGAGTCAATGCCAAGAAGAATCGCCGCAGTATTCAAGGCAAAAGGTGGCCCAACAAAGTACTGATGGGGTGGTCATAATAATCTGCCACTCAGTGGAGATAGAAAACAGACAGGTAGAAAAGCAAATATCTCCAGTGTCTGAGTGTTTTATACATTGCCCCGCCCCTCCAGGTGTTTATAACAATGTTTATTGGCGTTAGGTTATTAAAAGCTGCTCCCTCGTTCAACAATGAGCCTGCACATTGCCTGGGTCTCTGCATGCACTCGTATGTGGAAGTCGAACTGAACTGAACCTGTTGATGTGGCTTGACAAATCTCATAAACAGAAAAATGACTGATACTGGATTTTGAAATTGTTTCTTTTCCTTTCCATACAAACCAAATATTTCCTAGGACTCAAATGATATCTTGGAAACCTGGGAGTCCTCTGAGTTATTAGTATAGAGTGGTGTTCTCCCCACCCACTCACTTTGCCTGCTCTTGCTGCCATCAGGAGAATACCAATAATAGCTCACATTTATTAAGCCACGTGCCTCCCATGTGCCAGGCACTTTGCATCTGTTATCTCATTTATTTCCAACCACCACCTTGTGAGGCCAGGACAATGGCTCTCGAAGGGCTATACGTGGCTCTTGAAGCACACTAGCAGCAATCCTTCTGCCTTTCTGCTCGGAAGACTAATTGGGCCAGCTCTCGGAAATGCTGTATGAAAATAATTTTTTGGAATTTATGATCTATATAGTGATCTTCTCACACATCGTCTTGCAGGTGATCTAAGGAAAGGTGCAAAACCATAAATGAGGAGTACATTGTTGCAGCAGAAAGAAAACAAGCTTAAAAGTCATGAGTACATTTGGTTCTGTTCTTTGTTCTGGTTCTGTTGTTCACAGATTGGGAGATCTTAGTTTAGTCATTTCAACTCTTCAAATCTCCAAATGTCGGGAACCTCATATTCCCATCAGAATAACCACCGTTTTTAGTCAAGGCATTTTTTTATTGTAATGGAAATCATATCAGACACGCATAGGCAAAAAATAAATTTACCGGAATTAAGGATGCTAGTGGAAGTGTAGCTAAATTTCCTCAGAATTTTGGACCAGAAACTAGAATGTTATTAGAAACCTAAATAGCTCCATTTGGGGACAGGCACTCCAAAACCCACCCAAATGCCTAAATTTAAACCCTAATTTCATCATTTAATTGTCTCATCACTTAAACTCATTTGCTAATAGTGCTTAACACAGTGTGTGGTCCGAAGTAGGCATTCAATAAATGGGAGCTATTTCATCATTATTTTGTCATCAGGAATAATTCAATAATAATCAGTGATATATTTTCCCTACAGAGTTATGAGAATACATTTTGTAAATTACTAGGTATGCAGGAACAGCAAAGAGAAATTACTAAGTGTCAGGCTCTAGAGTCAGTTTGCTTGTGCTCCAATTCCAACTCTACCCCCTATTAGCTGTGTGATTTTAAGAAAGTAATTATGGTTTATGATAATAAAAACGTTTGTTTTATGGTGAAGATTAAATGAGATAACAAGTATACAGCATTTAAATTGAGTCCTGAAGGTTACTAAATGTTCAATAAGTATTCGTTATAAAATTGTTTTTAAATGTTATGTGTTTAGGAATATAAATATTCTATGTAAACTGAAGAAATGAAAAACCAGAAAGGGATCAGAAACCAGTGTAACAACTACAACAAAGTGACATTTAATAGGAAAACCCACCTAACATTGCCCCTAGTTTATCCTTGTTGTATTTAATTTTTACATTTTTCTTTCAAAGTCAACAGGAATTTAAAAAAAAAACACGACTTAAATGGCATCATTTAAATGGCTTACCATACCTTCCAGTGCAGCAACAGCAATAAGGGGTAAGGTTGGAATGGAGAGCAAGCAAACTGACTCCAAAGCCTGACACTTAGTAATTTCTCTATGCTGTTTCTGCATACCTACTAATTTACAAAATATATCCCCATAACTCTGTAGAGAAAATATATCACTGATTATTATTGAATTATTCCTGATGACAAAATAATGATGAAATAGCTCCCATTTATTGAATGCCTACTTTGGACCACACACTGTGTTAAGCACTATTAGCAAATAAGTTTACGTGAGATGCAAATTACCAGCACCTCCCCAGATTCAGTGGATCAAAAGCTCTTTGGGTACATAGGTGGTGGGGCGGGGGGGTGGGGGCACAGCATACTGTGTTTCAATAAGCCCTCCAAGTGACGCGGAGACACACACACTCTGGCTGCATAATTAGAATCACCTGTGGAACTTTTAAAAAATATATTGATGCCAGGACCTATCCTAAAATAGTTTAATCAAAATTGTTGAGGTTGGAACCAGGACACTAATCTAGATATTTTAAAAATATAACCAAAAGCATCCTGCCGTAGCCAGAAAGAGAATACTGAAATTGTCCATTATACACAATCATGATGCAAGTGGCTCAGCAGCCATAACACAGGAGGCCTCTAAAGAGCATGGAAATGGAGGTGCAGTGGGTTTTCAGCACCTCCCATTCTCACTTTATAGATACTTAATATTCTAAGATCTCATCTCAGGGTGCACCTGATCCTATAAGAAAACCAGTCCTTAGATCTTTCATTCTTACTGAAAGAAATATCAATCAATGGGCCATGAAGTTTCAATTGCACTGTACGTGCATGCCTGCACGTGGTATTTTGTGGAAGAGCCACATTCAAGGGGCCAAAGAGCTGCATGTGGCTCGTGAGCTGCAGTTTGCCGACCACTGTATTTGCCAAATAAATTTTTAGACATTGGCCAAATATAGTACATAAGAATTGGGGACAGAAAGTAGGGGACCCGGAGGAAGATGTCTGCCAGTGGGAAGGCAGACTGCAGGATGGTGTGTGAGTGAGAGAATGAAAGGAGAGTCTGTGGACTTACAGGGAGTGTATATTTGTGGGTGAGGGACAGCTACGCTCCAAGGGACTATTGGGGACTGCCGGACTGGGCTCCCCTGACTGGGCAATCTCCACTGTTGCTGAAATCTCTCCTGGAGCAACTGGCTCTGCTGTTGAGACTGCACCATCTTGAAGGGGAGAATGGCTGTTATCAGAAGCCTATACATCCCAGGATCTGCAACCACAACACCCAGGAACACCGGATCTCAAGCAGCACGAATATGCAGACTCAGAGGAGCTCTGCACCTTCTCACGGAAAGGTCAGATTTCGCCTAGGGAAAGGAGAAAGAGAGCTACATAACCAGACACCCCGAGAAGAGAGAACATGGGGAGACAAAGAAACAGCCCACATATGAAAGAAAAGGAGGCATCACCAGAAAAGGAAGTAAACAAAATGGAGGCAAGCAATATGTCAGAGAAAGAATTCAGAGAAATGGTCATAAGGTCACTGAAAAGAATGAAAGACAAATTCAACAATATGTGTAAGAACCAAGAGGAAATGAAGAAGAACCAAGAAGAAATGAAAATGACATCACTGCTATAAAGAACTCAATAGAAAGCATTAACAGTAGACTAGAAGAAGCAGAGGACCCCATCAGTGAGCTAGAAGACAAGGTAGGAAAAAATACCCAAGCAGAGCAGGATCTAGAAAAAAACTTAAAAAACAGGAGGAGAGCCTAAGGCAGCGGTTCTCAATCTGAGTTGCGACCCCTTTGGGGATCGAACGACCCTTTCATAGGGGTCACCTAAGACCATCGGAAAACACATATATAATTACATATTGTTTTTGTGATTAATCGCTATGCTTTAATTATGTTCAATTTGTAACAATGAAATTTGGGGTCACCACAACATGAGGAACTGTATTAAAGGGTCGCAGCATTAGGAAGGTTGAGAACCACTGGCCTAAGGGAACTTTGGGACAACATGAAATGAAACAACATCCACATAATAGGAGAGCTAAAAGGAGAGGAAACTGAGCAAGGAATAGAAAACCTGTTTGAAGAAATGACAGAAAACTTCCCTGATATAGGAAAGAAAAAACTCACACAAATCCAAGAGCTCACAGAGTCCCGAACAAGATAAACCCCAAAAGACCAGCACCAAGACACATTATAATTAAATTGGCAAACACCAACAACAAAGTAAGAATTTTAAAAGTGGCCAGAGAGAGACAGAAAGTTACCTACAAAGGATGCCCCATCAGACTAGTGACTGATTTCTCAACAGAAACACATCAGGCCAGAAGGGAATGGAATGAAATATACAAAGTCATGCAAAGGAAGGGTCTGAATCCAAGAATACTGTACTCAGCAAAGCTATCAATCAAAATTGAGGGTGAAATCAGGAGCTTCACAGACAAAAAAGGACTAAGGGAGTTTATTACCACCAAATCAGTAATGCAAGAAATGCTAATGGGTCTGCTGTAAAAAGAAGAAATAGGAAGCGAAGAAGGAACACAGGTGTAAAGAATAAAAATGGCGACAAACAAATACCTATCAATAATAACTTTAAATTTAAATGGATTAAATGCCCCAATCAAAAAACATAGGGTAGCTGAGTAGATAAGAAAAAATGACCCATATATCTTCTGACTACAGGAAACCCACCTCAGAAAAAAGGACTCACACAGACTGATGGTGAAGGGATGGAAAAAGGTTTTTCAGGCATATGGAAATGAAAAAAAACCTGGAGCAGCAATACTTATATCTGACAAATTAGATCTCAAAGTGAAGGACATAACAAGAGATAAGGAAGGCCACTTCATAATACTAAAGGGAGCAATCCAACAAGAAGAAATAACTCTGGTAAACATACATGCACCCAATACAGGAGCACCCAAATACATAAAAAAACTTCTGGAGGATATAAAGGGAGAGATTGACAGCAATGAGGTCATAGTAGGGGACTTTAATACCCCACTATAATCATTGGACAAATCCTCTAAACCAGTGGTTCTCAACCTTCTGGCCTTTAAATACAGTTCTTCATGTTGTGACCCAACCATAAAATTATTTTCGTTGCTACTTCATAACTGTAATGTTGCTACTATTATGAATCATAATGTAAATATCTGATATGCAGGATGGTCTTAGGCGACCCCTGTGAAAGGGTTGTTTGACCGCCAAAGGTGTTGCAACCCACAGGTTGAGAACCACTGCTCTAAACAAAAAATCAGCAAAGAAACATCAATTCCAAATGACTCACTAGATCAGATGAAATTAATTGAAAACTTCAGAACATTCACCCCAAAGCCACACAATATACATTCTTCTCAAGTGCACATGGGTCATTTTCAAAGATAAACCATATATTGGGTCACAGGCAAAGTCTCCCCAAATTCAAGAAGATTGAAATCATACCAAGCATCTTCTCAGATCACAATGGCATGAAACTAGAAATCAACTACAATAAAACAATAAAAAAAATCAAACACCTGGAGGCTAAATAGCATGCTATTAAACAATGACTGGGTTACCAGAGAGATCAAAGAAGAAATAAAAAGCATCATGGCAACAAACGACAATGAAAACACAACAATCCAGAATCTATGGGACACAGTGAAAGCAGTCTTGAGAGGGAAGTTCACAGCTCTATAAGCCTACCACAAAAAACAAGAAACAATGGTAATAAATTATCAAACCCTACAACTCAAAGAGTTAGAAAGAGAGCAACAAGAAAAGCCCAGCGTAAGAAGAAGGAAGGAAATAATAAAGATCAGAGTGGAGATAAACGAAATAGAGACGAAAAAAAAATACAAAAGATCAATAAAACCAAGAGCTGGTTCTTTGAAAGGATAATCAAGATTGATGAACCTCTAGCCAGGCTCACCAAGAAGCAAAGAGAGAGGACCCAATATACAAAATCAGAAATGAAAGAAGAGAAATAACAACAGACCCCACAGAAATACAAAGGACTGTTAAAAAATACTATGAACAACTCTATTCCAGCAAAAAAAGGACAACCTAGATGAAATGGACATATTCTTAGAAAAATACAAGCTCCCAAAACTCAACCAAGAAGAATCAAAAAAACCTGAATAGGCCAATAACTACTGAAGAAATTGAAACAGTGATCAAAAATCTTCCAGCAAACAAAAGCCCTGGTCCGGACGGCTTTACAGGGGAGTTCTACAGAACATTCAAAGAAGAATTAAAACCTATCCTCCTCAGACTATTCCAAAAAATACAAGAGGAAGGCACACTTCCAAGCTCTTTCTATGAAGCCAGCATCACCCTAATCCCAAAACCATGTAAAGACACCACAAAAAAAGATACAGGCCAATATCCTTGATGAACATAGATCAGGGGTGGGCAAACTTTTTGACTCGAGGGCCACAGTGGATTCTTAAACTGGACCGGAGGGCCGGAACAAAAGCATGGATGGAGTGTTTGTGTGAACTAATATAAATTCAAAGTAAACATCATTACATACAAGGGTACGGTCTTTTTTTTTTTAGTTTTATTCATTTCAAACGGGCCAGATCCGGCCCGCGGGCCGTAGTTTGCCCACGGCTGACATAGATGCTAAAATCCTCAACAAAATTCAGGCAAATCAGATTCAGCAATACATTAGAAAGATCAAACACCATGACCAAGTTGGATTTATCCCAGGGATGCAAGGATGGTACAATATTCGCAAATCAATAAATGTGATACATCACATAAATAAACTGAGAGACAAAAATCACATAATCATATCAATTGATGCAGAAAAAGCATTTGACAAAATCCAAAACACTTTCTTGATAAAAACTCTCAGCAAAGTGGGAATAGAGGGATCATACCTCAACATAATAAATGCCCTATATGACAAATCTACAGCCAACACCATACTCAATGGGCAAAAACTAAACCCATTCCCCCTAAAAATAGGAACAAGACAGGATGCCCACTTTCAGCACTCCTGTTCGACATAGTAATAGAAGTACCAGCCATAGTGATCAGACAAGAAGTAGAAATAAAAGGCATCCAAATTGGAAAAGAAGAAGTAAAACTGTCCTTATTTGCAGATGACATGATACTGCACATAGAAAACCCCAAAGACTCCATCAAAAAACTACTAGAACTAATAAATGAATTTGGCAATGTAGCAGGATACAAAATTAACACCCAGAAATCTATGGCCTTTCTATACACCAATAATGAACTCACAGAAAGAGAAATGAAAAAAAAATCCCATTTACCACTGCACCAAAAAAATTAAGATACCTAGGAATAAACTTAACTAAGGACGTAAAAGACCTGTACTCAGAAAACTATAGGACATTGAAAAAAGAGATAGAGGATGACATAAACAAATGGAAGAACATCCATGTTCATGGATTGGTAGAATCAACATCATTAAAATGTCCATACTACCTAAAGCAATCTATAGATTCAATGCAATACCTATTAAAATACCAATGGCATATTTCAAAGATCTAGAAAAAAACTCTTCAAAAATTCATCTGGAATAAAAAAAGACCCTGAATAGCCACAGCTGTCCTGAGAAAGAATAATAAAGTTGGACATCTCACAATACCAGACATCAAACTATATTACCAAGCCACGGTTCTCAAAACTGCCTGGTACTGGCACAAAAACAGACATATAAACCAATGGAAGAGAACAGAGGACCCAGAAATTGACCCAAGCCACTATACTCAATTAATATTTGACAAAGGAGTCAAGAGCATATAATGGAGTCAAAACAGCCTCTTTAATAAATGGTGCTGGGAATTTGGTCAGATACATGCAAAAAATTGAAACTAGATCACCAACTTACACCATACACAAAAACAAACTCAAAATGGATAAAGGACTAAAATGTAAGATGGGAAAACAAAAATACTACAAGACTCCATAGGCAGCAAAATTGCAGACATATATCATTGCAATATCTTTACAGACACAGATCCTAGGGCAAGAAAGACTAAGGATAAAATAAACAAACGGGCCTACATCAAAATAAAAAGCTTCTGCACAGCAAAAGAAACCATCAACAAAACAACAAGAAAGCCCACTGCATGGGAGAACATATTTGCCAATGTTATCACCGATAAGGGTTTACGCTCCAACATTTACAGAAAACTCATACAACTCAACAAAAGGAAGATAAACAATTCAATCAAAAAATGGGCAAAGGACCTAAATAGACACTTCTCAAAAAAGGACATTCAGAAAGCCAAGAGACACAAGAACACATGCTCAAAGTCACTAATCATCCGAGAGATGCAAATCAAAACAACAATGAGGTACCACCTCACACCTATCAGAATGGCTATCATCAACAAATCAACAAATGACAAATGTTGAAGAGGATACAGAGAAAAAGGAACCCTCCTTCACTGGTGGTGGGAATGCAGACTGGTGCAGTCATTGTGGAAAACAGTATGGCGTTTTCTCAAAAATTTAAAAATGGAACTGCCATTTGACCCAGTAATATCACTTCTAGGAATATATGCCAAGAAAACAGAAACACCAATCAGAAAGGATATATGCGCCCCTATGTTCATAGCAGCACAATTTATAATAGCTAAGATTTGGAAAAAGCCTAAGTGCCCATCAGCAGATGAGTGTATTAGAAAACTATGGTACATCTACACAATGGAATACTATGCTACTATAAAAAAGAAGAAATTCTTACCATTTGCAACAGCATGGAACTGGAGAACATTATGCTAAGTGAAATAAGCCAGGCAGTGAAAGAAAAATACCACATGAACTCACTCATTTATGGATAATAAAGAACATTATAACCTGATGAACAAAAAGATAGATACAGAGGTAGAGAAGCATCAAACAGACTGTCAAAGTATAGCAGGAAGGCTGGGAGTGTTGGGCAGGGGGGTAAGAGATGAACCAAAGGACTTGTATGCATGCATATAAGCATAACGAATGGACACAAGACACTTGGGGGGGGGCGGTGAGGGCATGTGCTGGGGGGTAGGGGAGGCCAAGGGAAGGTCAATGGGGTAAAAAGGAGACATATGTACTACTATTTGTAATATTTTAAACAATAAAATAAATTTTAAAAAATAAAAATAAAATAAAAATAAAAAGTAGGGGACCCTTTTCACTGTTTCATGTTAATTTTCCAGCCCATTTTCTCAACTACAATGAATTATAGAGTATTGATCATTTATTATATTGAGTGGCAAACCTTAATGAATATCAACTCATTTTGATCCTTTTGGCAACCCCCAGAATAAACTGAACTCACTGTACAGTGATGAGAACAACCACTCATCAGCAGCCAACATGCTAATTGGTACATTAAATAGCAGTGAAAACACAACCTGCAAAGATATTTGGAGGCCTAAAAATGGGAGCACATTGATAATATGGCCTACCATGATAAAATGTCTATTGCGTAGTGCAACAAAAATGAAGCCATTTTAATATCATCATGTCAAAGGACCCATGTCTCCAGCTTTGAAAACAAATGTGTTGGCTCCCAGTCAACATTTCCAGAGCTTAGCAGCAGGAGGTCATTACCCTTTGACAATGTTCAGTTACACAGACATTATCTCCAATTAACAAGTTTTAACTACAAGAATTTCTCTTATTGAAAACAGTGTTGTTGTTTTTTTTAAATAAATAAATACAGAAATGATTCAGTAATCTTGTCTTGTTGACTAGGACTGGGATGATTATATGTATACCTATAAACACACACACACACATACACATATATCTGAGTAAATACTTTTATAGTGTCTTTGAAATCTTTTTAAAGCGTGGTAGACAAATATCTTTACATAAACAATGCACAAAGACATCTTTCTCATCTTAAAAACAAACAAACAAATACCTTCAGGTTGATGTAGCCAGACATTCTGGGTATTTCAAATTTCCAAAATAAAGTAAGCACAAATAAAACATTTATCAATTATAATGCATTATGTTTTCTGACTCATTTCAGAAGGTATTATGGAATTCTGGATGAGGGCCAGAAGCACAGAGGAGAATTTTTAACACCCTCTCAATAGACACATTTATAGCATTTAACTATACAGATTACTGGTCTTATCAGTGCATAGCAGGAAAATGATTAAAATATTCAAAGGGAACTTAAACTTGGTTGTCCTTAGGTGGAAATAAAGCATCATTCCGGGCTGAAACCTCCAATTATATAAGATAGGAAGTCACAGAAAGACATCAGATTCATACACTGTCAGTCTACACGGCAGATGGTAGTGTCTGGCAAGCCTTTTTTATAACAGAAAATATTATTATAAAAATATCCACAGAAGACATTTTTAGTTTGTTGACTTAATATGTGGAAAAACTAGAGATTTCTATAGAAATTAGATGTTTAATACTCAATAGCATGAAATAGTAATTTTCTTTGAAATATATGCATTATCTATTCTGTGGTTTCTTAGAGAATTTTAGTTGTACGTCATCTGATTTCTCTCTATATATTTTTCTCTCTCTTAACCACCTATTTTAATTCAATCTAAATCTATGTTTTTATAAAACAGTTAAATAATTTGACTATATTGTGTTGTGGTATGCTGTAAATCACATTTTAGCCTCCACAATGTTATTATAAAGAATTGACTTTATTTCAAAGGGGATATTTCCTTATAGATGAAGTTTCTTGAAGGTAGAATTCTCCTGAGAGCCACACTATTTGAGTGGCATGTTCTTAAGCATATTGCATTATGTCAGTACAATTAGCATATTCTTCTGGATTGTAAAAAGTAACAATAGCTGACAGCTTGAATATGTAGGAAAATGGTCTGTAAAACTATCTAAGAACTAGGAAACCCAGTGCTTGTGTGGAACAAGCAAGAGTGGCACAATTTTTGTGATCCTGTTTTGAAAATGAATGGAGGAGGCTTAGACTTCCAGGTGGTTAGGCCATTCCTGTCTCAAACTCAGACACTGTGTTCAGTGTTTATAGTTTGGAGAGCAAAGGGAGCCCAAAGGGGTGGCTGAAAGAGAGGAAATGGAAATGGAAATATCCCTGCCTGATTTTGGCAAAGTACAGTGATGTATCAATATAGCGATAGGGATGTCCCCAAAGATTTCCAAAGAATATTTCTAGCTGGAAAAATGTCTCTGTGTTCTCTGAAAAGTAATGCAGCAGTGTGAATTCTCAAGCTACCCATGAATTGAGTCTCATTCTCCCTCACCAGATAGAGCGTGGAAAGATAGGTAGTCAGATCCATTGAAGAACTAGGACACAGATTCAGGATGTGCAATACCCACATCCTGAAATAATAACAAAGGCAAAATAGCCACAGCCAAAAAAACACTATTTTGGAGAATTTTATAAGGCAGAGAACATCCTCTTAATGATGTAAGCTAGAAGGGCACTTCAAGGAGCTGAAGGGGTATGAGAGTGGCCTACGGGACAGCATGTGGTCTTCATTCCCTGGTGCGTACTTGTTATTTTGACATACTTGTTTAATTTCAAATTAAAATGAAAAATGCCTGAGGTCATTCCTATAGTTAGCTTTTCCTTGTCCTAACCCTTATTTTTATGGGTAAATATTATTAAAAGTTTACCGAGTTTCATTTACAAAAGAAATTTGAAAATTAAAATATATTAGACCCAACTCCTGCAAAAGAGGAAAAAGACATTAAGCAGTGCCCTTACTGATATATATTCTCAATCTCATTGTCTTTCTATCTGCAGCCCTGGCATAAGGAAAGGGCACTGCAGCTTGATTTTTAAGGACTCCTACTCCTGTCACTGTATCTTTAACCTTCACACATGTTATGCATTGCAATATATCACACCTCCCATCCATTCTTTGCAATTCCAAATGTAAATCTGGTAAATCCGATGGTTTAGAGAAGCCACTGGAAAGGGTCCAGATAGTCTCATCCTTATCGTTTAATCTTACTTATGTTTACAAATCAATGTAACACCACCACACACTGACTACACCATATATATCCTTTTACTGTGAACATAAACATACACCCCAATCCCAGCTGGAACTTGATTTCAGTCACCCGCTACGTTCTTCATAACTACTAACGGTGGCAGGGACCCTCTCACAAAAACTAATTAACTGATATGTTTTTGTGCCATGATCTGTTACCTTTGGAGGCAAATAAGCAGAATATAAAATGTATCCGTGAAGTCCGGAGCTTCAAAAGTCCCTGGTATACGTTGAAATCCCACCAAAAGAAACACTTCAGCGTCTACGGGGGATTCTATTTTATAGTACAAAGTCTTTTAGGAAGCCTAACTTTTTAAATCCATACATTTTAGAAAGTCTTAAACATTGTGGAATGATGGAAGAAGGTCAAGAATTGTGTGGCAGCATTATCACCTTCCTCCTAGTAACTGGAGGTTATCCTCAAAGACTGCTCTGACAAATGCCAGTTATCTTTTGGATAGTTTAAGTTTGAATTGATCGTACTATTAGTATATCATTTATTTCTTAGTTTAATATTTATTGAGGCCCCCAATATGTAGGTGGCATTGTGCTAGATGCCAGAAATAACATAGTATTCACTCAAAGGAGAAGAAAAGTGAGATATAGATTAAAAGAAATCTGTAGAAATAAAAACTCATCTCAAAGTTATTTCTGATATAACAAATACACATTACACGGGATTATTTCAGAAAATCGTGGACTTCTTAGTTACCAGATAATCAGCCAGCATCCTTTTCCTGGAGGTATTCAAGGGAAGCACTGACAGACCTTGGGTTTTCCAAATGCTCTGGTTTAATAAGGATGTCCAGACTTGTTAACAGAGCTTGGTCTCATGGTGCACTGGCCCCATCCCTGCAGCAGTCAATTGTTTAATGAGAACCACATGCTCAAAATACTTTGTGAAAAAGACATCAAACTCATTTCAGTTTGAAATACAGATGACAAGCAGAGAAGTACACACATAGTTCACTAAACAACATAAGTTCTTGAGTTGTTAGTTGACAAATACAAAGAGTGTAGGCAATAGAAACAAACATACTCTGAGTGGAGCATACATTCTATTTCCTGATGCTATGAACTCTCTCTTCTAGTCTACATGAACTTCCATTCATTTTCATATCATATTCATAACATTTAGCTCATATGTTAAAAGCCAGATTTTGTGGTTAGTTCTTCAAGGCAAGTTATTTATGCATCTCTATATACTCAGACTGCAACATAATATACTGAAACACAAGCATAAACCCCCCAAAATGATGATGTTTTTAATTTAAAGCAGAAAACATATAAACTTATTTTGGTGAGGCTGAGTAGTATGATTTTTCTAAGTTATTTAGTTATAGAAAGATGAGAATTAACCAAAGCAAACCTATTCACCAGTTATAAAATAGGAGATATAAGTCACACTCCAATTTGTTAAGAAAATTTTGTAGAAAAAAATATAAATACTACTCTCTACCTGTTTATTGAAAGTTATGTTACAGTAATTTTTCATAAATCAATGAAAGTGACAGTGAAATATAAACTTTCTTTTACTAGTGAACTATCCTGGAAATTAATCTTGAAGACATAATATTAATGACTTAGAGTTAGAATAATTTTAGGATATTTGGTAAATGAATATATATATATATTATAACATAGCACATATATTCTTTCAAATACTATATGAAAACATAAACCTATCATTGTATATTTATTTCATTTGTATGCATGCAGTTATCCTTTTCAAAAGTATCAATGTTGAAAATTTAAACTGTCCATCATACATTAGCAATGTAATTGACAGAAAGTAATGACAGATAATGTGTGCATATGTATGAGTGTGTATATATAGAGACAGACAGACAGAGACAGAGAATGAGAGACTGAGAGAAAAAAGAGAGGTGAATATAAATTTACTATAATTTCAAATGGAAAAATAAATGGGAAAATCTACGATGCAATATTCTCTTTCTATATTCAAACATTCAAACCGTGCCAAATTCTACCACTTTTTCTTTACAGAATTTCCAAAATCCATCTGTTTCATGATGAAATATACATCTTTATCCTACTTTTGATCATATCAACTCTCTTATTTCTTACATCATAGGCTCTTTGAATGCAGAGATATTTTTTAATATATTTTTATTGATTTCAGAGAGGAAGGGAGAGAGAGAGAGAGAAACATCAATGATGAGAGAGAATCATTGATCAGCTGCTCCTGCACGCCCCCACACTGGGAATCAAGCCCACAACCCAGGCACCTGCCCCTGACCAGAATCAAACCCGGGACCCTTCAGTCCACAGGCCGACGCTCTATCCACTGGGCCAAACCGGCCAGGGCGAATGCAGAGGTATTTTAAATATGTGTCTGGTCAAGGCAAAATTATGAAATCATTAAAACTTCCCCTCTACTCATCTTTGTCTGCCAGATTGGTATCTCCACCCGCTCCCCTGATTGTTGAGGCTTTCAGTGCACCTTAAGTGAAACTCCTATGATTACAAGGAAATCAGGAATCCATTTTCCTACCAAAATAATACCAAGACACTTTCAAATAACAAGACACCTGTGTATCTATGCAAATCAATTGCTGGTGACCAGGATTCTTTCTGCTCAGCAGGTGGCCACCTGGGATGCACAGTCAGTGTTGTTCTACCATAGCATCAAAGGAGAGCAATGCTGGTGGCAACAAGTCTGAAAATTATCTATAAGTACTTTCAATTTTCCTGCCAGAAAAGCTGCTGTGTTCTCTTGTTTTATCCATACCTGTAAAGAACAACCTGTCCCTTTATTTCCATCTGCTGCTTGTGAGAAAATCAAACCTGTGCTTCCTTACTGAGCACATTTCCAGCCTTAGCTTAAATTAATACGGCTGGTCCCCCTTCCAATTTATTAACTCACTAATGAATTATGAGCCACCAGAGGAGGTATTGCTTCTAATGCTACATTTGAGATCATTTCAAGATTGTGATTTCTCCTCCAAAATATCTCTAATGATATTTACAAAAATAATCATGTACATAAGCATGCAGTTGCATTTTACCTGAACCATTTCCTACTTCTATTATGAACCTTTGTTTTTCCTTTGCTTCTCACCATGGCATATGTGCTCTTTTTAATACTCTGGTTAAGCAACTTGACAGTTGGTAGCTGTCTGGCTGTTTATTCAACATATGTACCACTTAATGCACAGGTCTCAGTGATACAGTCCCTAAAGTCAGTCCAACTGGGATAAAAGTCAACAAACAGAGCTTTGCAGGGAGTTCGTTTACTTGGGGAGAGTTAAATATTTGAAAGGTGTTTAGCAGTTAAGATTTAAGCCTAATGTCATAAGAATTTACAGGGTCAGCATCTCCCACAGCTCAGCACATTCTCTTGATTTCACAGAGGAGCTCCATATGTTAGGAAATCACCTTTTTAATTAGATCTCTGTAGCCTTGTTCTAAGTTACCACTGTCACAAGTCTTGGATAAAATCCTATTCTCTGGAAACCTTTCAAGAAACAGTTAGCTGCAGGTTCTTACAAGAAGATATTGAGACAGATTCTCCCAGATTGCAAATGATTTTAAATTAGCTGCTTTGGAAGATGGTGGGCATGGTGTTATTTCAACACCCTCATATGTTACCTGTGCCTTTTCTCCAAGGAAAGCAAAATGTGCTTAGTAGTTTGCATGTCTAAAAGTGGAATTGGTTAGGGAGTTCTGTGGCTTATTCTGGCCTATCTCAACTAGCAGACAGGATAAATCATAGAAATCCCCAATCCACCTTGGCCATTAGGACTGCTTAAGTGAATCTACCTCACCAGTAAAGATTCCTGAAAATTTAGACATGGTCTTCAAGAATGGGGAAGGAAGTGAATGGAAAAGTTATGTATGAGGGGCTATTCTTCTGCACCAAGTCCTCTAAACAGATTATATCAGACTAAAGGCACGGTGCATGAAATTCGTTCAATGGGGGGGGGGTGTAATCCCTCAGCCCAGCCTGCACACTCTCTAATCTAGGACCCCTCAGGGGATGTCCGACTGCTGGTTTAGGCCCGATCCCACAGGGATCCCTCTCGCAATCCAAGACTGCTGGCTCCCAACCACTCGCCTGCCTGCCTGCCTGATTGCCACTAACTGCTTCTGCCTGCCAGCCTGATCACCCCCTAACCATTCCCCTGCTGGCCTGATCGCCCCCAACTGCCCTCCCCTGCTGGCCTGATCACCCACAACTGCCCTCCCCTGCCAGCCATCTTGTGGCTGTGGGCACCTCCATCTTTGAGGGTGGGATAGTCAATTCGCATATTCCCTCCTTATTGGCTGTGGGTGCAGCCATCTTTTGCGATGGCATGAGGGTCAATTAGCATATTCTCTCTTTATTAGATAGGATACCAACATCCCCAAAACCCTAAAGAGAAATTAGTATTAATATTTTTACTTTTTTAGATGAAAATATAATTAAAGCTGAGGGGTAAAATGACTTTCCCAGGGTGACAAAGATAAACAATAGCACAGCCCAGATTTCAAGTCCCACTGTGGATGAAACAAAAGTCTGTTCTTAACCAGTATGGCACACTGTCTATAAGCAATACAGATTATAATGAATACGCTTAAAGCTTTTGGAAAAAGTGTAAGGCAACTCAATCTGGCATGAGGCTTTTTTGACTTTGGAGTTAGCCTGGGCTCCAGAGATAAAGCTCTAAAGTCACTGATTCTCAAATTTGGTGCATCAGACAAAATGATATATTTTCAAATTCCCATGGTCCTCTGGTCTCCAGTACCATACTTTTACCACATTGTTCAGGAGACCCAACAAAGCATTCATTCCGTGAGTGTCAAGATATCCCCCTGGCAGCTGCCCACACCTAGGCAGACCAACTGAAAGCCTGGAGTTTTTATCCTTTCCTTCTACTTCTAGATTTGAATGGGATACCTCATCTCATACCATGGGAGCTGGCATACCATGTTCTGCATCAAAAAGAACTGGATGACACAACTTGGAAGTGATGGAGGGTTGACATGCAATGGTAAAAATATTAACCAATGGAAAAGAGAAGACAAGAGGGAGCCCAGCAGATAAATTTTTTCACCTTTCCTGCACCATCTACCATGGATTGTTGCATACAGCATGCCAAAGAATATAATGTGTGTCAAGTAGGTAACCTGCCTAGCAACATTATAGGTCATTTTGAAGCAGTAGTCAGGCATATAAACACAGCATTTCGTTCATTTTTCACATATTTTCCTTGATTCATTGCTCTTATTCCTTACACTCCCTGTCTTAGGTTTGCACTTCCTAATATGTAAAAAGCCAGGGGCCATCACAACCAAAACAACCAGATGGATTACCGAACAGCAGGCTGTGTGGGGCAACCAGGCCGGCAGGGGGCTTAGTGAGGGATGACCAAACGATGGAGCAGCAGGTAGCGTGTGGTGACCAGGCCGGCAGGGGGGTTAGTGAGGGATGATCAAATGACTGAACTGCAGGCTGCGTGGTGTGAGCAGGCCAACAGGGGGGCAGTTGGGGGCGACCAAGCCAGCAGAGAGGCAGATGGGGGCAACTAGGCCGACAGGGGGCAGTTGGGGTGACAAAGCCAGCAGGGGGGCAGATGGAGGCAACCAGGCTGGCAGGGGGGCAGTTGAGGGTGACCAAGCCAGCAGGGGAGGGCACTGAGGGGTGACCAGGCCAGCATGGGGGGCAGTTAGGGGTGACCAGGCCGGCAGAGGGGGGCAGTTGGGGGCGACCAGGCCAGCAGAGGCAGCAGTAAGGGGCTACCAGGCAGGCAGACAGGTGAGCAGTTAGGAGCCAGTGGTCCCGGATTGTGAGAGGGATGTCCGATTGTCGGTTTAGGCCTGATCCCCGGCAGTCGGACATCCCCCAAGGGGTCCTGGATTAGAGAGGGTGCAGGCTGGGCTGAGGGGATCCCCCCGCCATGCACAAATTTTTAGCACCAGGCCTCTAGTAAGAAATAAAGCACTAGTATTTAATCCTCACTCCAGCCTCCATAGTCTACTAAAACTTGCAAGAAAAGCCATCTAGTGTATGTGAGAATTACTACATGGGCTTGTTAAAAATTCAGATTCCCTAATGTTGACTTTATCTACCTTATACATGGAAACTTTTCTAAATCAATTATTTAATTCCAGATGCTATCCTTATTTCATATTAATATATACATTTAAAAGAGATCCTGTGGAACAACTGAACTTGCCCAAATAGTAAGCTTTTGCTTTTATTTTCCATGCAAAAAACAAAAACAAAAAACTACAATTGTGTTACTATAGTCAGTGATATGTTTAGAGCCAGGCAATGAGCAATGATTGGTCTAACTCAGTTATGACAACAGTGTTCCCGAATTCCCAAGCCTCCCTTGAAGCAAGAGGTGCTACCTGTCCCAGCTCTGATAGGATGGTTCTGGAAAAGTTTTGTTTTAATAAGGAAGGATGGGTAGGGTTGGTTTGATTTCTCACTCTTTCCCAATCCTTCCTTCTAGTAGACATGATGTCTGGAGGTACAATACCATTTATCCACAGGCTCAACAGCCATCTACCCACAGTAAAGTGATAAAAGGAAAGAAAGAGTCAACATGCTGATGACAACAGAGTAGAAACATAGGAGTGTTGGTCTGGACTTCTTGAAACATGGAAAAACAAACACACAAAACACACACACACAAAAACACACACATAAAAAAAAACTGTGTTTAAGCCATTGTAGTTAGATTTCCTAACACTTGTAGCCATATGTGTTATTAATTGATATAGACGTTTAGTTCTCTGTATCATATTGGCAACCTCTTGAAATCCATGATTTTCAATGTGAAACTTATCTAACATTAACATTGATTTTAATCTTCTCAAAATAAGGAAACTAAAACAATAACTAAAATTTAAAAAAATAAATAAAAATAAAGTAGAATGTGCAGTAAGTTGACATATTGTGCAAACCATATATTCTAAACTCAACAAGCATAGGCTAAGTAGTATTTTCCTTGTTTTAAATATACAGATGAGCATCATAAAAAAGAGCTAAATAGCCCTACCCAGTTTTGCTCAGTGGATAGAGCATCAGCCTGCAGACTGAGGGGTCCCAGGTTCTATTTCAGTCAAGGGCATGTACCTTGGTTGTGAGCACATCCCCAGTAGGGGGTGTGTAGGAGGCAGCTGATCGATGTTTCTCTCTCATTGATGTTTCTAACTCTCTATCCCTCTCCCTTCCTCTCTGTTAAAAATCAATAAAATATATATATTTTTTTTAAAAAAAGAGCTAAATATTTTCCCCTAGCACAGTGGTTCCCAAACTTATTTGGCCTACCGCCCCCTTTCCAGAAAAAATATTACTCAGCCCCTGGAAATTAATTTTTTTTTTAATTTTAATAGCAGTTACTCATCGCCCCCAAATGCACCTATGGCCATCACCGCCCCCCTGGATCGCTGCAACCCTACCAGGGGGCAGTAGCGCCCACTTTGGGAATCACTGCCCTAGCATTACAGCTAAATGTTTGAGTCAGTATTTAAACACAAGTGTTATGAAGTTTTAAAATGGGTCTTTTTGCAAGTATAAAGTTTTCTTTCCAAAATGTATATATGCTACAGTGATGGAATTTTCAATAAAGGTTTACATGATTATAATGAGAACAAATAGTTTTGGGAGGCACACTAGCTTTATTCCTGAATTCTTTCTCAGAGTCTTTGATTTTCAAATTTATATTTAAAATCTAAGAATAAAAAATAAATTCACATTTATTTCAATAGGGATTCCCCCCAAAAGAATACCTATTAATGTATTATTAGACACTAGTATTCCAAAGAACAAAGTTTAGGAAAACTGTATGAGCCCAAAAGCATGTATTTATTCAATATTTTTGTGACATTACTGAAGTACATAACTTACAACAATAATTTATACAGACACACATATACATAAATATCTGTATCTATCTAGATATTTTTATATCCATTCAAAAGTCTTTAGTTTTGATACTAAGATAGGGTCAAATTTTTTTAAATGTCCAGTGTACCTTGATTTATCAATATATATTAAACTATAGTCCCTTATTGTCTTTATTGGAAGTTCCCAAGAAGAAAAGAAATGTAGAAAGAATTTTCTAATGTGTTCCAGTTCATATGACCTAATGGGTCTACAGTTGACCAAGGTATATTCTTATAGTTACTGGAAAATATTTCCATAGAATATTCAAGCTACTTTCTTGGGTCTGGAAGTAAGGAGGATAAGAAAAAAAAGTACAAAATATTTAATTTCAAAGTACAATTTCTTCTAATTTTCTCTTTAAACTAAGAAAGGATACAAAAATATTGTAGTGTAAAACTGTCACTTGGAGGAAATCATCTCTATTTAAGACTAATTAAAAATCATAAACATTTCAATTAACAGAGATGTTTATTTTAAGTTTTACAAGTTTATGACAATTGTCATATGGTCATAGTAGTGATGGAGTTCTTATTTTAATTATGAGTTTTGTTCCTGAAGAACAAAAAATGTAGAGTGATCATCCTATATAATAAAGAGGTAATATGCAAATTGACCATCACACCCTCACACAAGATGCCTGCCCCCATATAGTCACAAGATGGCCACCACAAGATGGCTGGCAGGGGAGGACAGTTGTGGGTGATCAGGCCAGCAGGGGAGGGCAGTTAGGGTCAACCAGGCCAGCAGAGGAGGGCAATTTGAGGCAACCAGGCCTGCAGGGGAGAGCAGTTGGGGTGAGTCAGCATTTCCGGATTGTGAGAGGGATATCTGACTGCCGGTTTAGGCCCAGTCCCTGTGGGGATCGGGCCTAAATCGGCAGTCAGACATCCCTCAAGGAGTCCCAGATTGGAGAGGGTGCAGGTTGGGCGGAGGGACACCCTCCCCACCCTCCCCCCCGTGCATGAATTTCGTGCACCAGGCCTCTAGTAGTCTAATAAATAATGAAGGGAGAAGAATTCAAACTCCAGACAGAAAAAAGGCTCTCCAAAACAGAGTCCTTTTATGCACCAGATTAATAAACAACCCTTTGATCAGAGAACAAGCTAAAATCTCCTCTATATTTTGCTTGTTACTTTCTATCTCTCCCCCATGCCCCCCCTCCAAGAAAAGATGGAGCCACTTAAGTAGAAGACCACAAAAACACTGTGGCACTTTCAACCTGGTAAAGAGTGAATAAAACTTTTTTAAACTTATACTTAAGAAGAAAGCTAGCACCCAGTGGTAGCCCCATGTGTCTTTGGAGTTAGGGGTTTGTTTAGAGCATCAAGAATCAGTATTTGAGGGGGCTGGGTGACAATGGTGAAGGGATTAAGTAAAACGAATTCATAGACACAGACAACAGTATGGTGATTACCAGAGGAAAAAGGGGGTAGGGTAGGTAGAGAGGGTAAAGGGGGGATAAATGGTAATAGAAGGAGACTTTACTTGGGAGTGATGAGCATTCAATACAATGTACACCTGAAACTTATATAAATTTATTAACCAACTAGAGGCCTGGTGCACAAAATTCATTCACAGGGGGGGTGAGGGGTGAGGGCAGGGAGGCCCTCAGCCCGGCCTGCACCCTCTCCAATCTGGGACCCCTTGGGGGATGTCTGACTGCCTCTCGCAATCCGGGACCACTGGCCCCTAACCGCTCACCTCCCTGCCTGCCTGATCACCTCTAACCCCTCTGCCTCCCTGCCTGATCACCCCTAACTACTCCCCAACCAGTCTGATCTCTCCTAACTGCTCCCCTGCTAGCCTGATCACCCCTAACCGCCTCTGCCTCGCCCTGCACCCGGGACCTAGGATTTCCTCCTCCCTCTGGTCTCAGGCACCTGGGACCCGGGCTAGCTTTGCCTGGGCTGCAGCCGCAGGTGCCCGGGACCATGGGGCAGGCAGCTTGTCCCTCTCCCGGGCCACAGCCTGGCTGGTCCCCATTCCTCTCTCGCAAGCTCATTTGTGCCTGGCTGGTCCTCATTCCTCTCTTGCAAGCTCATTTGTGACTGGCTGGTCCCCATTCCTCTCTCCCCAGTGTTGAGTGTCTGAGCCATTACGGTGTGATGGCATGAGGGCATGGCGACCATTTGCAAATAAGCTTTTTATTATATAGGATGTCACCCCAAAGAACTCAAAAAAAAATTAAAAATTTTAAAAGGACCCTAAAATACAAAAAAAAAAATCAGTATTTCCATCTAGACACACAGGTGATCTAAACAGTATTCACAGGGCTTTAAAAACCTTTTTGAAATACAAAGTAGAGCAAAATACAAAAGTATAAATCTAAGTTTTCCTACATCGCTCCTACTTTGTAGAACATTGGTCAAGATGGGGCTGCCAGAACATCACATATCAATCAGATATGAAAGAACACACTGGTCCACATGATCATGGCACAGGAAGAGACAAATGAGAACCAAGCAGCATGCCTCTCCTCTTCAATTAGTTTCTGTAGATCTATAGGAATCCACTGGTGAGAAATTTTGTGGGTATTTGCCACCACTGGTTGATCCTTATCGTCTCTTAACTTATTGAAACGCAGACAAGTAAAAGGGAGAGTACTTGCTAAAAAGTAAAAAGAAACAAAAGAGGTATACCAAATGGGAAGGGGTTGATCGCAATCTGGGGCAGCCAAACTGGGTATTTTGGTTGCAAAAAAATGGTTCCAGTTGGGGATGTGGGGGTAAAGGAATAACTTTCTACAAGGTTGACATTTAGATGTCTTTTAAAAGCTGGTTTAGAGCATTTACTGTATAGTGCAGTGATGGCAAACCTATGACACGTGTGTCAGAGGTGACACGTGAACTCATTTTTTTGGTTGATTTTTCTTTGTTAAATGGCATTTAAATATATAAAATAAATATCAAAAAATATAAGTCTTTGTTTTACTATGGTTGCAAATATCAAAAGATTTCTATATGTGACACGGCACCAGAGTTAAGTTAGGGTTTTTTAAAATGCTGACACGCCGAGCTCAAAAGGTTCGCCATCACTGGTATAGTGGGATAAGGAGATTCAATTATGAGTTTTTTATAATATTAAGAGATAATATTTTAATCTGTTTCAAATATATGGAGAAAATACAAAATCTTTCCCTACCTCCACCCTCTAGCATATAGACAATATAAAGAAGTATCCACTCAATGGTTTATTTGACCCACATCTGTATTATTGAAAAGGAAAAGCTCCTAAGAATACAATCAAGTTTAAGTTCAATGTTTTGATCACCTATAATTTATTTCCTCTTGGCCCTAAGCAGATCCAATACCTGTTTCACTCTCACAATCACAGTTAAAATCACCCACACAATTGAGTACTGAAATATAGTTGTAAAGGAAAAAAATGCTTATTTATATGGACAATGAGCCCAGAGGAAAAAGCCACTATAATGTCAGAACTAAAAAATGCAATTTTGTATTTGAGCATTTCTTCCTGGAAATGTTAATTGCAAGATGTGCCAACTAAAATTTGCTCTGTCATTGCCAGCACAAATATATCTCATTTGCTGCTTTGTCTTGCTTTACATCCATACTGCAGGCTGAGTGAGTGATGGTCTTCTTCAATTACTGTCTTTTCCAAATTATTCTTCCTCTACTTTCCTTGCTTTCCTAGTTCTCAGGTTTTAGTCTCTGCCATTCCCCTTGCCTGGTACTCCTTCTGGGATTCTAGCTTTGTAAAATGCTGTAGTGGGGGTTGCAGGATTCATCCCTCTCCATGTGTATACTGTCAAGGGACTCTTTTTGAAGACCTTACTTTCACCATCAAGAACTACGAAGGCAGACCCAGTGGCCTTAAGGGATTTAATTAGAGTTCACCAAGTTAGAATCTCCAAGCTCTTAAAGACCTAATTTAAATACAAGTTCACTCACTTTTTCAACTATTTCTTAGGCCCTTATTAAAATTTTAGGTTATTAAAGGGAACATCCTGCATTTGCAATACACAGAAAATACACCTGGGTTATGCATAATCTCAAACATCCTCCAGGTGCAAACAAACTTTTGCCAATTGCTAGGGAAATAATAGTGAATTAAGCTTATAAATTATTGAAACAATCATCATCGAATTTTGATGATCGTTATCAATTACATTTATATAGGTAGGATCAGTTTTACAGGAGATAGTTAAACATTGGTAGTATATTAGTAAGAGAAAATATGCAATTTACTGTATTTGTGGCCAGTTGTCCTATTATACTCTTGGATAAAAATGGTAATTACTATGATTATTTGTGACTTTTGTTAAGCTGTCAGCCAGAACCTTTGTTAAAAGCTAATCACAAATCATAACAATTATAGAAACTCTCTGGTCAATCAAACCTCTGTTATATATGGATAATAAGAGAGCCATATAACACGATTTCTGAGTGATGGGACTGCAATTTTATGAGAACAACAATGCTGGTCTTTTCTTGTCCATTCCTTTCTACATTAAGGATTGCATCTTAATTAGACCTTTGAACTAGAGACTGACTTAAATCATGAATTGACTATACTATATAATGTCAAAAATTAAACAACTAACTACATTGAAGAAAGATAGAGCTACAATGCGAGGTGTCACATAAACAGAAGAAACGGGCAAAAACAAAAGCAACAGGTTGCTATGACACCATTTAATTATTAAAGCCTCCTTATAATGATCAAACAAAATACTAGTAGGGAAAATCCATACAGGACAAAGAGATGAAAATAAAATAAAAGCTTTGCCAGGTTAATTTGATCTGGGGTGCAATTTACAAGACACTTCAACATTATCTTGTTGTGTTTTGTTTTTTTTAATTTCCACCAAAAAGAACACTTTTTGGTGAAATAACTGTGAGAAGTCTGTCACAGCTATTGTTTTCAAATAATTCTCAGTTCACATCCCTGTAGTATTATCATATAACTAGGGGCCCAGTACACGAATTTGTGCACCTTAAAAGGAACTGTGGGCCACGAGGCTGCAGTGGACACAAGGGGGGGTCTCAGCCCATCCTCCCGCCATGGCCCCCTGTCCCCTGTCTGCCTGCAGCCCCACTCCCGCTGCTGCCATTCCCATGCACTGACAGCACAGCCCCATTCGCACCCGCTAATGGTGAGGAGGAGCAATTGGGATCAGCGCCAGCAGCAGGTGCAAGTGGGGCCGGTGCTTTCAGTGGGTGCGAGCTGCAGCTGCTGCCCCGATCGCCCCTCAGGAGCAGGGAGGGGTGGAGAAGCCCTCAGGGGTGATCGGGGCCCGCAGCCACTGCTCACACCCACTGACAGCACCAAGTGATCAGGACCAGTGCTGGGCATTGGAAGCAGGTGAGAGTCGTGGTTCCATCACCGGCAGTGGGTCCGAGTGGGGCCGTCATCAGCAGCTGCCACTTGCACCTGCTGATGGCACCCAGCACCAGCAATGGGTTCGAGCAGCAGCTCCGGCGCCAGCAGCGAGTGTGAGTGGGGCCAGTGCCAGCAGCAGATGCAAGCGCTGGGCGGGACTGCGGCGCATGGGAGCAAAGAATTTTCAGTAACCATCAGAGGCTCGCCCCAATGACAGTGACCAGTACCCCACCTTGGTCTGGCGCCCCTTGCTCACCTGCTCCACCATCCTGCCACAGCCAATGCCCACCATGTTCCGTGCTCTGCCATCTGCTGCCAATGCCTGCCACGTTCCATGCACACCCCCTGGTGGTCAGCGCACATCATAGCAAGTGGTTGTTCAGTTGTTCTGCCATTTGGTCTATCTGCATATTAGCCTTTTATTATATAGGATTAGCATATTAGCTTTCTCAAAGTTAACCTTCACTATGGCTTTATTAACTGGATTAAAGATAAAGGCCTTTTCAGAGAGCTAACTGGTGAGATATAGAAAGAATGTAGGTCATCTGTATACTTTAGAATTTTTTTATATGCCTAGTAGGCTTAAAATTATAGGTATTTCATCTAGTATTTCACTCATTTTATTCTTACAGAAATATATAGCAGTTGAGATACATATAAGATATATTTTATGGCAATATGGACTGCAAGTCAAGTCATATTTTAAACCTGATTATTTTTTACATTACTACACAAAAAAATAGTAATCATCTTATAAAAGCATACTAATTCTCATTTACAAAATTACAAGACTAGTTTATTGGTATAAATTCACAGGAACTTCCAAGATGAGATATTTTTCAGAATTTAAAAATTTAAAGTTAACAGTTTATAATGAGTGGGAAAGGAGAATCTGTTTCTTAACTTTAAATGTGTTAAAAATTCTTTCCATTTGCTTTCAACCAAAAGATCATGCTTAAGTACTTCCATTAAATATAAAATATTTTTTCAGATTTGCCTTGTTATTTAACAAAATTAAAAATCAGTTTGCAAAGGCAATCTCCCCATTTCCCCAACCCTCAAAAAAAAACAAAAAACACAAAACTGTCATTTCATGACAAACATAGATTTCCTGAGAGATGAAAAACATTCACTGTGAAAATTGCTATATTTATCTTTGAGACATGTTTGGTAAAATTCACTAATTTGCCCAGTGCATAATTTCAGTATGTTCATGGGAGTGGGGGGAGGAAACCTGTCTTACCAATGACTTTAAAACAAAATCCCTCTGCTCTTATAATTTAGTGGAAGCAAGTGCTATGTAAATACTAATGACTAAATATGATCTTCCCAGGCAGTGGGAAGGAACATACTCATTTTGGTCTCAAACATAAACATACACACATGCGTACGCACACACACACACACACACACACACACACATTCATGTGAGTGATTTAGGAAAGGCCTTTATAAGATAGTTCTAAAAATAACCAACAATTTACAAGCAAAGATTTAAGTCACAGAATAAGATCTAGACTGAGACAACAAAGTATGTAGACTTAATCACATAAGTCAGAGGCTATTTGGCTCCCAAATGGTCTTTGAAGATTCTAGTTTACTTAATTTGTTCTAAATTGATGTTGCAAAATTTTCTTCAATAATGTGCTAAAAATCAAAAGAAGTCTATCTTTGGTTTTCTCTGATATCATTTTTAGTTGTGTATAATATACTTTAGGAAAAGAAAATTAATTTTCCATATTTGCAGATGAGTAGATTTTCAGGTTGGAATGGTGTTTCCAATCTCCTATCTTGGAAGGATTCATACACTTCAAATTAATGACCAGATTGCCTTTTGTTCATTATAAAGTAAAAGCCATTAGACATTTATTGGAAGCGCTCGCTGCTCCATCCTGCCGACTGGTCCCAGCGTGGGAGCACAGGTCCTGATCCCGCCCTACTACACTAACTGTTGACCAAGCCCCTCCTCTGCCAGAAGCTGGACCTTCTGGAATGCTGGGTATGCAACAGAGAAGCCATGAGAAGTCATGGGTATATAGGGCCACTGGCTTCTACAATAAAGAAGCTTTTTTTGGCTTCTTTATTGTAGAAGCCAGTGGCCCTGTAGCCATTGCTAACAAGGAGCCATTAGACAAAACAATTCTCCAAAGTAAAGTCCCGTACAGTAGGTAGCCACACACTGGTTAGTTAACAATACATCTTTCCCACAGAGCAGCAACAGCCTCTGTCCCTACAGCTATTATATGAGCAGCCATGCGCGGCCTCTGGACCCACAGCTTCTCATAGTAGCCGCATCTGAGCTCAGACTCTCTCTACAGCCTTTAATGCTACTTAGACAAAAGAGGCTTCTAGCATAATATCAATCTTTTGGATTATAGAAGGAAACGCCTGCACAGTGTACCATGGGATTATTGCATCCTTGCACCTGCCTATAGTCCTTGGACATCCTGATTAAGATTCCCAAGTTCAGAGTAGCCTTGGACCTCCAGCATACTCTAAACAAGGCTTCAATATTCTGATTGGCCTTGAGCATCTGGCGTACTCTGGCATGGTTCCCACAACATTTTATTTAATTTAAAATAAACACATAAGTAGATTTTTTATTTGATTATGACTACTCACTTGGAGGTGATATTGTATATTTCTCCAAATACTGTATAATAGGTTTCACAAAGAATTGTCAATAAAACATAAATGCAAAATATTTATGATTTACCCATTTCCCTACTTACAATTTCAGTATCAAAAGAGGCAGGAAAAGGTATCCAAAGTAAGTGATATCATGGCCCTAATAGGTCATAATAGATTATATTATGTAGTTTAACTCCTTACAACCCAAAATAGCAGTGAGCAAACTAAGGGTAGCGGCTATAGACTGAATGTTTTCCCCCCCTTTCCCCCACCCCCCATTTTATACTATACCAGAGGCCCAATGCACGAAATTCGTGCAAGAGTAGGCCAGGCACCCGAGACCCAGACTTCCCTCGCAGTCCCGGCTTCATCCAGAAGGACGTCTGGTCTAATTAGCATATTATGCTTTTATTATTATAGATTTGAATCTTAATCCTCAATGTGATGGTATTGGGAGGTGGGCCTTTGGAAGATGTAGTTAGGTCATGAGTGTGGAGCCCTTATAAATGGGATTAGTGCCCTGATAAATGAGTCTCCAGAGAGTTCCCTTGCTCCTTTTGCAAAAAGATAGACATCTTTGTGCTAGAAAGAGGCTATCATTAGACACTAAATCTGCCAGGGCCTTGATCTTGGACTTCCTAGCCTCTAAAACTGTGAGAAATAATTATCTCTTGTTTATAAGTCACCCAGTCTATGGTAATTTGTGATAGCAGCCAGAATGGACTAAGAAAATAGCCATAACTTAACTCATGTATATTTTTGAGAAATATTTGCCTTTGTTAAGAAAACCTTATCCTACAATCTGCTTCTTTTGTCTAAGGCAGTGATTTTCAACCAGTATGTCACAAGAACAAGCCATAACTGATTAATTTAGTCAGGGGTACTGACCTCTTTTCCCTCAGATTTTAAAAATGATAACAGCCAACAAAACAATAGCTGTCCAGTGTGAATGAAACAAAATTATACCTATCTTTTTTGTCAAATCAGCAAAAAAAAATTTTTTTTTTTGGCTGTGCTGCAGAATTTTAGTAATTAGTTTATGTGTGCCATGAGGCCATGAGATGAAAACAGCTGAAAACCACTGGTCTAGATTATTTGCATATATATAATTCTTACTATATCATGACAAATTCAAATATAATTATAAAAAATCAATATATAAAGTAGGAGACATGAAATTGGAAAAGCATAAGGCCTCATAAACATGGGTATGGCTGTTGGGTGGAGATACGACTAATGTTTTCCTGTATTGTTTAGGAATCTGCCACAATATTAAACTCAAAGAATCAGGGAGAAACCAGGAAAGGTCCAGAGTCCATGATTCAACTCACAGAAGGGTTTCAAACAGAGACTGACTGACTGGAAGGAACAAGTTTAAAATAATATGTTCACAGCCCAAGAAACTGCTAGTTATGGTCTATGAAATATTTTGAGCATCATCATGAAAGAATGATACTCAAAATATATCTTGGATCTACCAGTTTTCCATGCCTATTCTTGCTCTCTTCATTTTAATTCTGGGTTATTACATCACCCACTTACACAAATGCATTTGATTTTAGAAAAATAACTATAAGCTACAGAAAGAGCTAGAAATAGCCACTCAGCTAGTCCTTAAGCCTCTTATATCTAGCCTTCTGTTTATTGCTGACCACCAATATGTGAGATACAATCATTTTTAGAAAGTCTCCTTTTAACACTTAATGATGGATTCAAATTGATTATACCAAATCTCATTGTTTTCACCTGATAACATGGCAGAAAAAAACCTGAACTAAATGTCAAATAATTACCAACATAGCAATTTTCTTTTTAAAAAATATATTTTTATTAATTTCAGAGAGGAAGAAAGAGGGAGAGTGAGATAGAAACATCAGTGATGAGAGAGAATCATTGATTGGCTGCCTCCTACACACCCCATACTGGGGATTGAGCCCCCAACCCAGGTACATGCCCTGACCAGGAATGGAAGCGTGACCTCCTGGTTCATAGGTGGGTGCGCAACCACTGAGCCATGCCAGCTGGGCTCAGCAATTTTCTTATAGTTTACTTGTGCTAGTACTTTTAGTACAGCCTTCAATATGACCTTTCTCTATAAGATTCTTTTAACTCAGTAGTAATATTTGGAGAGTTAAATTAGATAAAACCATAAAATATATGGATCTTCTTAGCTACCTATGAAATGCAATATGTAGCAAGATGTGGAAAGCAAATGAACTGAAATAACATAAGATAATGTGGAGTACCTTAAATGCCCTCAGAATACCTTACATAAAGTATGTAACTTGTGACTCTGATATTTTGTCCAAGAGTGGATGCCAATCTTGACTTTCATATTAAACTAGAGGACTGGTGCATGAAATCCATGCACTGGGGAGGGAGGGTGTCCCTCAGCCTAGCCTGCGCCCTTTCGCAGTCCAGGACCCCTCGGGGGATGTAGCAGTGTGCCAAGAGGAAGGTGGCCAGGGAGGAGCCCAAATCAGGGCCAGGTGCCGCTCACATTCATCCTGGCCCATTGCACCTGCTGCTGCGGAGTCAGGAGAGGCTTCTGCCATGGCAGCTGCACTCGCCAGCCATGAGCCTGGCTCCTGTGTTGCGCATCTGCCCCCGGGTGGCCAGTGAGCATCATAGTGACCAGTCATTCTGGCCGTTCCGCTGTTAACAGTCACTTAGGCTTTTATTATATAGGCTAGAGGCCCAGTGCACAAATTTGTGCATCAGTGGGGTCCCTCAGCCTGGCCTGCAAGATCAGGCCGAAACTGGCTCTCCAACATCCCCCAAGAGGTCCCAGATTGCAAGAGGGTGCAGGCTAGGCCGAGGGACCCCACCAGTGCACGACTAGGGCTGGGGAGGGACGTGGGAGGTTGGCCAGCTGGGGAGGGACCACGGGAGAGCTCCAGGGTGTGTCTGGCCCATCTCGCTCAGTCCCAATAGGCTGGACCCCAGTAGCAAGCTAACCTACCAGTCAGAGCATCTGCCCCCTGGTAGTCAGTGCGTGTCATAGCGACTGGCCGACCAGTCGACTGTCTGACCCCTGGTGGTCAGTGCATGTCATAGCAAGCGGTTGAGTGGCCTTAGCATATCATTAGCATATTACGCTTTGATTGGTTGAACGGCCAACCAGACACAGTGTATTAGGCTTTTATTATATAGGATATTAATGAAGTTTGAGTTCTTATACAAATTATTTTGTATAAAAGTCATATCATCTTCTAGCATTCTAACATTTTGTGCTGGGTACTCCCCTCTGGTTAATGCATGCCCCACCCCCACAGGATAGAGTCAATGTCTATATAATACTACCGGACCAATATCCATAAAACTACTAAAGATGTGTCAGTCCTCTTAAGTCTTTACACTGTGGCTCATTATGGATTTACTGTAAAAAATCCATTTTATTCTGCTGAACATTCAGGGTTTTAATATTATCTGTCCTCATTTTATCTTTCTCCTTCAGTCCTCGTTACTCCTCAACACTGAATCCCTGTCTCCTTGCCCCCCTTTCCCACCACACAACGGCATTTTTTTCTAATACTGTCTTCTTCATATCCTATATCCCTGTCCAAGTTCCATTTCTTAAAGTCTTCTGCACTTAGGTAAGTCCACACTGCTTATTCCTCTTTTAAACTTGTATTGCTTGCTGTATCATATAAAACAGTCATTCATTTGAAAAATACAGTCCTTAACTTCTGCTACACCCATTTATTTTCCAGTCTTCAGTCTTTGTTTTTCAGCCACATAAAATACTTTCAATCTTGCCCATAAGATAAAGTGAAAAATCTTTAACATGTTGTTTGACTATGAAAAAAATGGTAACAAGGCATCAGATAAGAGTGACAAACTACATAGAACTCATTTCTTCCTAACATAACAGTCTGGGGAAGGCAGCTTAGAGTTGTAATGGCAGCACTACTTCCAGTGTCATTATGAGACCCAGGATCCTTGTACATTGCTGATGTTATTTATTAGGTTACACCCTTGCTCTCATGATCCAAGATAGTTCACCACCCCAAACACATTCCAGAAAGCAGAATGGAGGAAGGAAGGAAGATGGGAGATGGGAGAACATCCTTTCCCTTGAAAGACACGTTCCATAAACAATGCACCTCACTTCTGCGTAACATATTGCCCTAAAGTTAATCAAAAGCCACCCCTCCCAATCAAGGAGACAGGAACATGTAATATTTCTTTCAGTTATTTATATGCCCAGCAATAAATTGGGTATTTTGTTACCAAAAGAGAAGTGAATAGATATGAGTAGGCCCAATCCCTATTATACAAGGATTATAGGGCTCTCAACAATTACTATCTCTCTAGTATTTTCATTCTTTTTATCCCCTCTACTTTAGCAATAATAAAATTCTCTCAATCTCCTTCTTTTGCCTGAATCACACTATCTTTCTGTCTTTAGGTGATCAACATCTATTCTCTTTACCCCTCACTGTAAGATCAATTCCTTGGAGAGTCCTACACCCAGCTGAGTTTTGTTATACAGTCCAATAGCACTCTGACTCCTTCACTACATTCATTATACTTCTGTTTGCATGTATAATGCCTGATGTTTTTTTTCTTGAGCAGTCCAATTCATAAAAACAGTCAGTATGACAGAAGTTCAAGTACCTCAAGAAAAGATTTATCATAGAAAGTAAGAAACAACTTCAATTTGAAAGTTCATTTTGAAAGCTAAATTTTGATCTGTGCAACCATAGATAATGGGAAAAGGACTACAAGGAATACAACTCATTTATTAGAAAAACTGGACTTCATCGAATGAAACGTTTGTTTTTTCTCACTATAGGTTTTGTAAACTCAAACTGCGTGGATCCATTTTTCACTGTCCATGGGATAAAATCTCAGACAGGCCCCTCAGATTTTTCCAGTCACTGTATATAATTGAGATGCCCAGTTCATTAAAGCATACTGGACTGGCCTATAACTTCAAGCCAGTCCAATATACTTTAATAACTTCAAACTACTATCCAATTCAAACTACTTCCAGGGCCTCAGAAACCTAGATTAGAGAAGAAAAATTAGGGATGAAGATCTTAGTCTGTATAGGGGTAACACCGTAATGTGACATTGGTAGCCTCTGGATGGCTTTTGAATCATTGCTATTTTCTCTCTCAATGGAGATTTCTGTGGATGTCACAGAGATGCTTCTGCCTGACCTCTCATACTATAGCACTCATAGTGCTAGCACTGCCTGGCCATTTACAACTCCCTTCTCCCCCTGTGATTCTGCTGTGATAGCTGTACATTTCTGTGCAGTCCCCTTGAGTGGAATTTTTTATAAGACAACATAAAACTGGATACCTTTTGTGGGTTCCACACTCATCTTGCTCCCTTCAAACTCTTGAACTAAACCTCATGCAAACACACTTACTACTCTTCTTTGTGAAGTCAACAGGAAGAGGCATCTTCAGCCAGATCCTCTGTGTTTTCTTAGGTATGAGTGAGAAAATTGTCATAAATTCTGAAATATCTCACTTTAGGATGAAGAAATATCTGACTCCTCAGGTAGTTATAACCTTTGTGGCCTCTAATAAAATGAAGAGAGATACTCATTTAACATCATCACATTTTAGGGGGAAAAGGCAAGGTTAAAGTAAATTTCAAAATCATGGCATCTCTGATCTCCCTCTAATTGAAGATAACCTAATAACCATCTGGATGGATGCATAAGGCTCATATGCCCATACAAACAAACAAACAAACAAGAGATAAAGCTGAAAAGGGAGGCTGGAGGTTTGACAATCATTCTTAAGAGTTGCAATTTGGTCCTACAGACTGAATAAAACTACCATAGAATTTTACTGTGAGATTATTTTATAAAACACATTATATTCCCCATCACACTTTTGTAATCACTTCAAACCTTGAGAATGATAAAATTTGCTGTAGGGACATTTCTATTAGTGACTCTATTATAATGTGATAGAATTGGATGGTCCCACTGGATTTACATAACTCTGTATTTTGTTCAAGAATTATAGAATTTCAGAGTAAAGAAATCATAATGTACAACTTCCATTAATGATACAATGAAAAAATGTTTTGTGAAATTCTTGTGCCAAATAAAAATAAGGATGCTGCCAATAAGGGCTGCATAGCATCCTCTAATAAAAATTTTTCAATTAAAGTCATGTACTCTAGCTAAAGAAAAGTGCAAAGTAGAAAAAAAAACTTCCTGAAATAATTCAGATAGGTCAATATAAATGCATTCTTACGAACATTCTTTTGAAGGGATTATTATTGTTCAATTCCAATTCTTAATAAAGCAGAAAGGGAGTTGGAAAGTCTTATGACTTGATTCTACAAGAATCAGCTAGTATATCTGAATAATACTGGCATAGACATGATAATCAAATCCAGATCTATTAATGACACTGCCACGAGAAGCATATAAATATAAAAATAAAAGGACAAGAAGAGAACCCTGAGGGACCACACATTTTACAGTAACTGTTTCTGATGAGCTGCTACCCAATAGAGTATGCTGTGTCTGCTGACAAAGATAATTACATTTCAACCCAATTTAATGCTGTCTCAGAATTCCAACTCACGTTTTCAGAAGGCCTAACAATATATCACTGTCTGCTGTGTCAAAGGTGAGTGATAGATCTAACTTTGAGAGTAGGAATCCACTCCTTCCCAGAAACTCTCCCATATCACTGAAGATAAACAGGTAGTCTCTGTTTCTCATATATTTCTCTAAGACTTGTTTTGAATTAACATTTTTAAGAACAAAAACACATATACAGACACAAAGCAAATATGACAACATTAGTGATCTAGCTGAGTAGTATATGGAATTCATTTTAGTATAAGTAGTACTATTTTTGCAACTTTCCTGTGGATTTGAATTTTTTTCAATAAAAAGAATCGAAGAGGAGGGGATGGAGACAAAGAGGATGAGAAGGAGGGGCTTGGAGTCAGTTGAGGTCCATCTACAAACCACTATGGGGATACTTCAGCTTCCACCAGCTGTCCTCAGAGAACTTACGCTGGTCTCGGTAACCCTATTGGCCATTTGTTATGTTCATATCACTTATACTTTCCTTCAAATTTGTTGAAGAAATAATGGAAAATAAAAACTAAAAATTTAAAAAATAGAAATAAATATAATTCAAGGCACAAATGTAATCTTTAATTTTATAATACCTATATTTGAGAGGTAAAAAGAAAGTGATAAGGTTAATTTTAATAATATATTTTATTTAACCCAATATAATTATAATATTATTTTTATGTTACCATTAAAAATGATAAAATATTTTATATTCGTTTTTCTACTAAATCTTCAATATCCAATATTAATTTTAGAAATACAGCATATCTTCATCTGGTCTAGTAGCATTTCTAGCACTCAAAAGCCACACATGGTTAGTGGCTATTGTTTTAGACAACATAGGCCTAAACTATTATGATTGGCTTAAAACAACCATGGTCACTCTACTAGGGTTGAGAATAGAAACCCTAGGCAAGATAGAAAGTGCTTAATGGATATTTTACAGGCAACTAAGAATGTGTATTACACCAACCTCATATTTCCTCTTCCTATGATTTTTCAGTTCTTAGAATTAAATCAATTATACCACCTTGAATGCATGATTATCTGGGATTTATGTTGCCTAAGATTTTGATGATTTTGATGTTTGGACTACAACTATAAGGGGCTATGGAACCAGCTGGATATGCATTAAGTGGTGACAGCTTGTCATAATACAAAAAGGGGGGGAGGTGAACAAATTATCCACACACTGCATGTACCTAATACTTGGTACAAATCTCCCAGCAAATATGTGCTAAAGAACTAAATCTTCATGGCTCTGACACAGATCTTCTGCTCATGACCTAATTCTTGGTGGCATCCAATTTTCCAAGAAAACTTTCTCCAAGTTCTTCCGAACAACTAAATATACATTACTCAAATTCCTCAAGTCCCTTGCTTACCCATTTGCACTACCTGAGCTCAGGAGGGAGGGTGAAGAGGAAAGCTTTACCTGGTTGATATACCATCTGTTAATCTGAAATGATATCTACCTGCTTCTTTGGAAAGAGTGAAGGGGTGACATTTAAAAGCAATGTCCGTAGTAGTCCATCAGATTCTCTGATAAAAGACTCCCTCAATTAGAACTATCAAGGCTCTATAATAAAATATCCAAATATCTAAAACAGTGTTGTTTAATAAAATAACCCATTTAAACAGAATTTTCTCACATTAAACAGATACTTAAGAACACAATTTGAGATTTGATATAGAAGCAGATAAAATGGTACATAGAGAATTGTTCAACATTCTTCCTCTCCTAATTTTATTTTTAGAAAAAAAAGTTCTATATATCTGTCTAGAAAGAATTATTAGATACATTTCTGTGTACAATTACTTCCTCTTTATTGCTATAATTGGAAGACTCTATAGTTTAGTGGTTATGATTTAGTGGTTCCAACATATGCTAGTTCTGTGGATTAGGAATATTTGGTCCTCTCTACATCAGTTTTCTCATCTGTACAACAGATGTAGTGCAGATAATGCTAACATTATTTAGAGACAACAGGATTAAATTATATCACAACACAGAAAAGCTCAATAAGTATCTCTGGGTCTGTTCGGTTGAGTGCTTGATCTCTGGACA
Source organism: Myotis lucifugus (assembly GCF_000147115.1). Classification (NCBI taxonomy): domain Eukaryota; kingdom Metazoa; phylum Chordata; class Mammalia; order Chiroptera; family Vespertilionidae; genus Myotis; species Myotis lucifugus. The sequence goes on from NW_005871048.1 coordinate 27,929,381, forward strand.
ACGGATCATTTTTTTCATTGCTTTTTTTGGTGTGTCATATTTTTGTTTAAATGTCAGCCATTGCATGTAGAAAAACAGTAGTGAAAAAAGCAGAAAGAAAGGAAGAAAGAAAGAAAGAAAGAAAGAAAGAAAGAAAGAAAGAAAGAAAGAAAGAAAGAAAGAAAGAAAGAAAGAAAAAAAAGAGAGAGAGGAAGGGAGGGAGGAAGGAAGGAAAGCAACATGCCCTTTTTTTGGTTAGGCCATCCATGTGAGTGGTTGAGTCTGTCTAGTCAGTAGTCGAGTTGGGTTTAGAACTTTTCATCGGTGCAGTTCCCTTTCTCACTAGTAGAATATACCTGCAGCTTCAAAGTCTTGCATCAATGGGCTGCTGCTTTCTTGCACTTAGTGTGGAGCTTGAGATGCCAGAGGGTTTTCTTGTTCCACCTTAAGCTTTCAGAAGTCTACACATTCCTGCACCACAGCAGGGATGTTTTCACATTTTTTTCTTCTCCCTCAGTGTTTCACTGCTGCTATTTGACACTTGGGATGAGGTTAATTTTGGGGCAAGGATTTTCTCTTGTTCAAGTCCCCCCTTCAGGCAAATCTGGATGCTAGGACTTTTTTGTTTCTCCTTCTTAGTGTAGATTCTTGTCGCCTTGAAATTCAGCTCATTTGTTCAGCTCCCTAATACACCCCCCACATTATGACTTTATATGTCATCTGGAGTTGTTTATGGGGTTTTTTTAGTTGTTCTTCCAATGGGAGTACCATTGTGCTGTAATTTACTATGTCCTAACAAAAACACTTACACTGAGACATTTTAAGATGTCACTTTGATCTTGGATGAGAATTACTAAATAAATTTTTGTAAGAATACAGCAGATTACAAGATACCTTATGCGTGCAAGATGCTTGGTAAATATTTCAAATAATATGTGGTGGTTACTTAAGTTGAGAAATTGAACTTCTGTAATCTCAATAAAACACTGTAATTCTAAATTTCAATCAACTTAACTGAATTAAACTATCCATAGCAGCCTTACATAATAAACACTTATTGCATATATACATATATACCAGATGTGATATGTAAATAAGTTTTAGTGAAGGCAATATCCCTTCATTATCAGTATTTTGATTTGAAAGAATAAGTTCTTTTTGGAAAAACAATTAAAAAATCATAATAAATTATATAACAGTAAACTTTCCAGAATCTAATGCTTTTATTTAAACAGATGTTAAAAGTAAAAATCTAGTCTATATGATAAAAGTAATTGAAACATTTTAGAATCTTTTGTCAGCATATGCATATTCAGAGACCATCTGATATTCAGATTGTATTTCATAGTATTCACCACTAAGGTATGTTGGAATAATATGTAATCTTTAAAAATGGAGCAATATCAAATAATGTTCACATAAGAAATATTTTATCAAAGTCAAAAATCATAGTAAATTAATTGTCATTCAGTAACCACAATAGTTGGATTACAATATTTTTAAACTTCTCTTAGATTATATTATGATATTTTTTAAAAGGCCTATATTTGAATAAAATGCTCCACAAGGTATGCTCAGCAGCAAAATCTCAACTTGAAGTCTCACATATTGGCTGCTGTCAAAGGCATAGAGAAAAATTTGTCATAAGGCCATCTCACAAATCTTTAATCAAAGATTTTTCAACTTCATTACTATGACATTTTGGACTGGATAAATGTTTTGGGGGCCGTCCTGTGCATTGTGGTATTTAGTAGCATTCCTGTCCTTTACCCACTAGATGCCAGTAGCAACCACCGAATAGTAACAATCAAACATTGCCAAAAGTCCCCTAGTTGTGAGTGGCAAATACACTCTCAACTAAAAACCAAACTAACACTGTCTCTTGTACTCAATAAAGCTGAAGCATAAATCCAAAGGAAGTCTCCAAAACTGAAGAGGCTCTCAGAGTGCCTAATGAGCTATATATCTGAATACATACCTATGTGATATATATATATATATATATATATATATATTTTATAAATATATTTATATACTCTAGAAAGTCTATCAGATGCTCACTGAGAGGAAATTATTTTAATGGTATGGCCATCACTTAGGTTTTCTCAGGATACTTCTATAAACTTGAACAGAACTAATAAAGACAACTTAGACATTTAAATGGAGAGAGTAGTACTCTAGAGTCTGTCTCTTCAGACATGCAGGTGTTGTACAATTACCCTGGTTGCACTAATTACACCATTTCTTGGAGGACATATAACTTAGGATTATAAAAACCTACAGCCCTAGCTGGTCAGTGAATAGAGTGTCGGCCTGAGGACTGAAGGGTCCCAGGTTCGATTTCGGTCAAGGGCACATACTTGGTTGCAGGCTCCTTCCCACCCCAGGCCCTGGTCAGGGCTCATGCAAGAGGCAACGAATTGATGTGTTTCTCTCATATTGATGTTTCTCTCTGACTTTCCCTCTCTCTTCTACTCTCCCTAAAAATCAATGGGAAAATATCCTTGGGGGAGGATTAACAAAAAAAACCAAACCTACAAACATTTTGCTTCTATGTAACTTCATTTTACTTTTCAAACTTCATAGAGTTTTCTCATAAAATGGAAAATAAAATGAAAGTTTGAATTCATCTTTTTACAAAAGTAAAATAAATAGAAATATAAAATTCCCTGCAAAATGTTACTTAAAAGATATTTAAAGAATCAGAGAAAATAAATACATTTTTACCCCATACAGCATCATCACATGCATTTTGGGGATAATAGGGTAAAAAAATATATTTTTACCCATTGCTTATTTCAGCCTCCACTTCCCCAGTTCTACCACCATGCCACACTAGCTTTGGCCTATGTGTCAAGTTTTCCTCATCTTCCTCCACCTTCTGAGGTGGGACTGCCTCAGCCAAATGAGTTTCTTAAGTTTAAAAAGGTGGAAATGGAAAACTGGAAGAAAAAAAGATGCAACACAGAGTCCTGGTGAAGAATACAGATAGAACCTATATAGGTGACCTTGATATAATAACAAAAGCATGAGAGAGAAAGAAGCGTATAGGAGAGAGAGGAAAACAGTCTTCCAAGTCTGGGTTTAGGGATGATTTGGGTGGAACTTGGAAAATAAAGGGTGTTTCAGTCAGTGAGGAGTATGAGGACCTGGGGAGGGGAGAAAAGAAGTAAGTAAGAGCCATTGTGGAGTGTTCTGAATCGGGTTTACTTTACATTATTTTGAAAGATGCAAATTAAAGGTTAGAATCTCATGTTTTATTACTTCTGGTAGTGGTGGCATCTTGTTCCCCTGAATGTGATTCCTTAAAGAATTCCAGAACAATTTAAATCTAAGATTTATTAATAAGGGTAAATTTATATTGATGGGATTCCTACATTTAGGTAAACGGAACAATATCAGCTTAAAATTAAATTTTAAATCACTGAGAGATGGGGTCATTACTTTAGAAGAATATCCATATTCGTGGATAATAGAAGGGCTTCCATGACCACCCTTCCTCCCTGCATTGACTTAGCCTTGGCTCTCGGGGGAACTTCCACTTAAGATCAAGTGCAGGGATGTCCTGTTACAGAGCACGACTGAGAGCAGTCAGAAGTCACCTCGGTATTCCCAGGACTGAGCACGTGCAACTTAGCAATATACCCTTGATTCCTTATAACACTGCTCAGTTCTGTATAGCCTTCTGATGGGATTCGCTGCAGCCTTATAGGTAAAGCTTCATTAATATAAATTAGCCAGAATAATGCAAGCCCAGTTTTTGACCTGTGGGTCAGAAGAGGATATTAATTACACTTAAACTTTGATACCTGTCAAGTGCCTTCTGTTTTTATCTGACCCTCAAATCTGCTGAAACGGTGGAATGTTTTAATGTGTAACGTATTATGAGTGCATTTTTACTAAACCCCTTAATAGCAAAGTGATTTCATATTATGTTTTTTAAATAAGATTGCATTTCTACCTGTGCTTCAGGCTGGAATCTTTAAGTCTGATGGTTAATATACTAATGGCAAATCATTATCATCCAGGACCAAAAATGTACAGAAATAAACAATGAACAGTGATGGGGTAGAAATGACAATGTTGCAATGTCTTCTGAGTATGCAATGTTTCCAACCTAAATAACAGAACCACCTATGAAGGGAAAACCTATTATCTTGGTCCAAGGAGGTGTTCAAATGGTTAATTACCCATTAGCTTTTTAAAGTAAAATCCTATGCCAAGCGGTATTAAATCTGTATCGGATGCTATGCTGTACAAATGGTAAGTTCATATCTCTAATTCAATTTGAGTTCAGCATGGTTTTGAAAAAATAAAATCCATACCCAGAAAACTTCTTTTCCTAGGCTGTTGTGAGCTTTAGTGCACACTCTTGCATTTAGTTCAAGCCGTGATTGCTCCAAATTAAAATTTTCCCTAACATACTTCATATCTTCAAAACTACCACCTTTCCTAAGTAGCCACTTTCCTCCTTTGGCACTATTCATATTACATTTATTTCATACGTTTGGAAGTTTGGGCTTTTCGCCATCCAAAATGGGAACTTTTTCCTTCTTCTCCTCTCTGGGGGTGGTGGTAGTAAATTGTTTTTTGTTTGATTACTTTCATTAATTTTTTTTGTTAATTTTGTTTATTGAAGGCTTTGTTTCCTCCAAACATGAGATTCTGTTAATTATAGAGATCAAAACCAGCAGAAAACAGATGTTTTCATTTAGAGAGAATTGTTAAAGCAATCATCTCTCATTATGTTCAATATATTTTTCACAAAACATATGTTATAAACATGCTTCTAAACTTTTAAAAAATATTTACACTTATGCTTTTATATATATTTAACATTAACTTGTAAATGTTTTGTTTGTATTTATGGCATCTCCCAACCAGTTCCCTCAATTGTGTTCTCAAAATTCATTTCCATAATGCTCAGAATCTTGACTTTTCTCCCCAGGTTTTTGCCTCAGGACTCAATGAATTAATAATCGCTTGTGTGACATTTAAAACAATGGGAAGATGCCTTCATTCAGAGATTCTCAACAGGGGCAGAAATTGTCAGAATTACCTGGGGAGATTTGTTTAACTTCTTGTATCCGTCTCCTTCTGCCCTGTCCCCAACCTGAAATTTTTAATAAACCTAATATCTGTGTGTTTTTTTAAATTAAGATTTTTCTTCAGAGAAATTGTATCCAGACATGATTTTTTTAATGTTTCCAGCAACAAAAATCACCTCTGAACTACTTAACCAGAAAAGATATTTAGGCTGGAATCTTTAAGTCTGATGGTTAATATACTGAATGGCAGATCATTATCATCCAGGACCAAAAATGTACAGAAATAAACAATAAACAGTGATGGGGTAGAAATGACAATGTTGCAATGTCTAAAAGTCTATTAATAGTCTATTGAGTTGCTCACAGAATCACTGAACAGCCTGATTAGCAGATTCAGAATGGGGCAAATCAAAATAAGCTAGGCAAAAGCCAGGGCAGCAATAAAAATCACACCCCAAATCCCACACTGACAGGATGCTGCTGGTCACTGCATATCTGCTGCTGCCCCTCGCACTCCGCTGTGATTGGCTCTGGGCACTCAGCATGAGCATGGCCCTGCTTCCTTTGCAGCACCTGGAATATGAATGGCATTGGCCCTATACCACCTACTATAAGGACAGATCCTCACCTTGCTCTTTACAGAATCTTGGGTGATATACTTAATTAACCCAGATGAGCCAGAAGAAATGCTGGGAAACTGAGTATCTGAAAGTTTCATCTTTCGGGGGATTCTCAAACTATAGAAGTGTAGATGATGGGTACACCCTAGCCTCTGGATTTTTTAAAAAGTGTATTTGACTTTGAATTCTTGTTAATATAAAACTACTTTGACATCCCTCTCTTTATTGGTAAAATATGTACTTTTAAATATACATAACTGTTCCTTTAAGTTAATTAGCAGGTATTTTTTTATTCTAGAAGTGAATACTCTAAGGCACTGATTCATAATACACAGATATGAGCTACATTAAAACAAACAACTAAAAACAAATCTAATGTGGGCTAAGGACACATATGTAATAACTTAATAAATTTTTAAAAAATAAAATAAAAATCTAATATACTGAATGGGAAAAACATACCACTCTCTAGCATAGTGAGCATCAATGTTGCATTTGTTTTACCAACCCATATATACTGTAAATCTTAATCTGTCCTTTATTTCTCACATAACAAAAATAGTGTTGACCTGAGAATGAGAAGGCCTAACTGTAGTCTTGACTATGAACTGATGCACTGTGCTCCCTTGGATTAGTCATTTATTCTCTGGGTCTCACTTTCTTATTTTGTAAAATAGGTACATTGATGTACAATACCTGTCGAGCCTCATCACTGTGCTCTATCTTAATTGGCCCCTACTATAAACGCACTCTCTTATCAATCTAATTTTTGTTCCTTTATCAATCTCCAAAAACTCATTTTCTATGGTAGAAATAAAAACAATGAACAAGTTGTCGAAAATAAGTTTCCAGGGACAGGGGTGAAGTCTGCTTTATAAACCAATGCATCGTCGGCATCTGGCACAGAGCCCAGCACACGTTAGAAACTTAACAAATGTCTGTAAACAAACAGACAAATGAGATAAAAGACATAAAGTCACTTTGGGAAAGTTAAAATATCTATAGAAATGAAAATATTTAGACAAATATTTTTATTTCTCAAGAGTTACAACAAAAGTAGACTTTTCCACCTAAATCAGCTATATATGTTGTCAAGACAAATTTAAACATTTAGTAAGTATCAAAAATATGGTTCCCGTCTGATTCTGGCATCAGAAATATATTTTTATATATACATAAAAATAGCATAGAAAAGATTTTATGTATCTCTTTGAAAATATTTTTCTTTCCCTACAAGGAGAAACTTTGTGTGTTATATGGACAAGTTCCCCCCGTGATGAATAATATAAGATCAGACAGCGGACACCTACTTCTCTTCCTTGGTGCTATGGTTCACCTAATATACTCTCATTCTTTCTTCTTTACAATGATATACCATTGCCACTGGCCTTCTAAATGCTCCTTTAATTTCTTCCTCCTGCTGCACTGCATGATTTTTATGGGGATGAACAAAGAATTACTAGTCCATTTCGATCAGCAGTAAATCTCCCTTTTGCCCTTGTTGCTTCTTAACTGTACTTTTAGTCTTATTTTCTGAAAATGATTAATTCAAGTGGAAAGGTACTATATTGCATCATCCTTGGATTCTACTTCTTTCTCACTAACTGCTGTGTGGGTACAACTCCTATGCATTGAACTTGGCTAATACTTTGACACTTTCCTGTAGGATTAGACCAAACCAGGAGTAGAGAGTCCATGAAACTGAAAGGACACATGGCATCTACCCAGATTCTGATATTACCCTTCCTTATTAACTTGCATAAATTATTTAGCTCTTTGGCCAGTTTAATTACTTATAGTATGAATATAGTATGAGAATGGAAATTAAGAATTCCCTGTGAAATTCATAGGCTAGAATTTGATATATAATGTGACCTGGAAACTTCCCTTAAGATTCAGATTATCTATTTTTGAAGTGGAGATAAAAATATAGTATTCCTCACAGATACAAAAACAAAACCCAGGAATTATTTCCTCATTTTAATATATGAACAAATTGGTATTTGTAAGAGAGCAGTTTGAGATTGAAAACGCAGTCTGATGTACTAAAGGCTAGAGTACCAATCTAAGAATCTAATATTGCAGGTGTCATTTCTAGCTCTGTCAAATGATTGCTATATAACCTGAGAGCAATAAGGATGTTTCTGGATCTCATTTTCTCAGCTGTAATTTGAGATAGCTTCTGGATTTAAAGCACTGTAGTCACTAGTACACTCTTCAATCAGATAGGTTACCTCTTTCACACAAGTGGGTCAAGAGAATTCCACAGGAGATTTACATGTGGAACTGCGAGCAACTCATCTATCACACAGATTCCTGGTTCCAAAAAAAAAAGAACTAATTCTATGTAAGGCATTCACAAAGTACAGATGACGTCACATAGATGAGGGCATCCTAGTGTTTCTTTGTGCTAAGGTACCAAGTTGAAATGCAGCGACCCTGAGAATAAAGATGGATGCAGACATATGCAGAAGGGACGTATAGTATTTATATAGAGGGAGAGGAGAAATATTTTTCCTTTGATGTAATGATGGAGTAGACAAGGCTAGCCATAGAGCAAATGTTGAAAAACATACCTTTTTGATGCTCCTTAAATTTTTAATATAACCCTCTTTTATTGGCTAAATCCTCTGCTCTCAAGAAGGTCACCATGCTTATTTGCCCTCAAAGAATGACAACCCAGTCATAGCTGCCTTTATGCTACTTCCTCACTTCATTAATATCCTTGTTCATCACTTACAATTCCTCGAATGCACTGATTGATCAATTATAATAAAGAGGGTTATTTTTTTTGAGGGGATGCTTCTTAGAACATCCTATAAGAGTGAATGATGCTGTAATGCAGGGAAAGCACTCGGGTGTGTCTTTAAAAAGTGCTGAGATTGGTGGTTGCCCTGCCTGTGATATTTCTGTTCTTGGCTCACTCTTCTTAAGAAAGTAGCCAGGCATTTTGAATTTTTTTCTTCTGCATTATCCTAAAAAATAGTGCCTTTAATTCAGCCTGGCTTATACTACGTTCTTATAAATATGCTACACATCACTCTATCTGGCTAGTAAATGTATACAACTTCTATAGCTCCTAGGTCAAAGTTAGTTGGAAAGGTTCTCATGACATTTGCTCCCACATCCTGAATTCTTTACAGTCTATTATACAGTCATCTCAGCACTGGTTTTTAAATAGAAAAATCTGTTTTTGTCACTTCAAAGTGAAAGAAGGGTAATAGAAATGTTAACAGACAGTAATTGTAACAGGCAAGATAGTAGTACCAAACATGGAAATAAACATAACAAGAAAAATAATAACATGGAAAAAATAAAGATAAGCCTTATACATTAGAAGATATAGCAGTTTTTGGCTACTATAGCTCCTAGAATTCTTTATATGTGTGGCCCTATGATTATTGGGCCTACAGTGAGCCCATTTTTCCTCAGTTATGAAAATTCTTAAGTAGCTCAAGTTTACTGCTGTGGCTCAGGTTGTGTAAACTGAGAATTATGTATGGGATGGATTGACAAGCTAACGAAGGCAATAGTATTATAGCTTCTGGAATAACTCTTTCACAATCCCTGCTGTTCAAAGGACTTGGAAATCAAATGAATTAATTTATTTAGTACTACATATTTCTTTATCTTCATATCTCTGCTCCTAAAATAAAATCTAATGGTGATCTCTGATGTATTTCTAGTGTTTAGGCCATGGTTTACCCCAAAAAGAGCAGCAGATGAATGCATATCTGGTTCATAGATGTATTGAGCTTTCAAAACACAGAATAGACAAGTGCTATAATGAATGGGCCATATAATGAAATGGGATAATAGAGTTAATCCAGTGTGCTTTAAAAAGAATTTCTGGGTAGCAGTATGACTTAGCAATTCGACTGCTGGATGATAGCTGTAGAAAGAGAGAACAGGTGAAACATGTCAACTTAGGAGAAGAAAAAAATCCATTGGCAGAACTACAGAAACAGAACACATTTTAGAGACAAGATAGATCAAGTGTTTCTAAATCAGTGTTTATTGAGGCTTTAAAAAAATGAAAAAAATCAATATAATGTATAGTATAGAAAGAATAGATGTTCAATATGTATTTTTCTTTCTAGATAGCAGAGTAAATTATTAGCATTGAAATTTTAATTTTACGTGAAGCTTTATATTTTTTACATTGAGTAAGGTGAAGAAAATTTTGATAAAAACAGAAGCAAAAAGAAAGAAAAACATTACAGAAAAAAATATCTTGCTCTTCATTAAAACCTGTCCTTAGTTAATATAATCCCAACAGCTATAGCTCATTTGATGGAATACAGGGAGGGGAATAACATCTTCCCAATTCACGTAAACTAGAAGGAGAAGTCTAACAAACAAAATATTGACTATCCTTTCAAATAGCTCATTTGGGAAATAATGATTAGTGTCAAACATAACATCACAAGGTCAGTAACCTTTCATCCCACAGTGCAATATTTTACTGTGTTTGCCCCAGAAATCAGTTACAATAGACTCTACCATTTGTCATGTACATCATTTGGATTTTCTGAATGTAGAAATAGTCAACCTTAACTATTCCACAATTAATACAAGTTGAAGGTCATGCCATATGTCATTGAAAAGAGAATTTCCTCTGAATTGGCAATAAACTCTTGACTTTTATCTAGGACGTTAATGCCACGAAGTAAAATGCTTTCCATTTTTTCAATTTACGTAGAAAATATATGTACTTTATTGTGCTATACTATTTCATACCACTACACTTATCTTGTCTATTTAAAGGAAGTATTCAAGTAGCAAGATTTACTTACTGCTAAAATTTACTTGCTTCCAGAGAATACGGTTCTTGAACAATTTCTCTTATTTTCTCTACTACATGTGTGATAGCTAGAGGGGGAAAAAAGGTAGATATCAATAAATTGAGTAATCTGAGAAGCCATAAATATGATGTAGTTGAGAAATGAAATTACTGCTTCTTTTAAAGTCTGTAAATATTTGAGCTACACTTCGAAATCTCTTTATCAATTGTTATATTTTCTCTGCATGTGACTTGTTGCAGAGAATGACAGAGAAAGGACTCCAGTTAAATACTCTGCTGCATTTAATACATTTAACATCTCAAATAATATTGTCGCAGTTATATCATTTACAACCTGGATTTATTTGACAAATGCTCTGTAAGAAAAATGCAATATTCTCATATACTCCCCCCAAAAAAATAAATCTAAGGTTGTATTTTGTTTAGTTCCAAACCTGTCTTTCAGACCTTTCATTACATTCCATTTCCTATCATAAAACGTAGATGTGATATTTGTGTTTCTTAGTAGAAAAAAGAATAGAAGGTTTCTAGAGACTGAACACTTTGAATAACCAAGGCACCATGAAGAACCTCTATTTTTTATAAATTTAGATTAGAAGTCTCCTAGAGAGGAGTATGAGCAGAAAAGTAAGAACAGAATATATTCTTCCATATGTGGATATATGAATACTTGGATTACTTCTATTTTACAAACAGTGATTTGTATATCACAGTGGTTATTGCAACATATCTCTATGTCTACATGTTTCATCTATTTAATGATGACAATTACTTTATTTATTCATTCATCTTTTACTTATTTTCATCTCTCCAATGTGATCATGATCTTCCTGTAGGCAAGAAACACACTGCACCCAACATTGGACATTAATGCCTGGAACAAGTTGGGTACTAGGGAAATACCTGTTGGATATTATAAGACATGAAAAAGAAAAATGTATACTTTTAGTATTTATTAAATCTTTATTACTTCATCTTAGTTTTCAAAAAACTTTTTCCTTCGTTTTAAGGAGCTTACTGTATTTCAGTGTTCTATGTTTGGGTTTGAAACTTGGCTTCTACACTTATTAATTATGAGATAGTCAAGCAAGATACTTAATTATCTGTGCCTCATTGTCCCACATGCAAAATATACTGTATATAATAATTGTTTCTACCACATAGGGTTATTAGGATGATTATTTGGGTTTATAAAAATAAAGTAGCTCAGAGAGTGCCTGCTATATAGTAAGTGCTTTGTAAGGGTTTGCTATGATTATTACAAATATGTCCTAATCTGAAAATAGGAATAATAATACCTACTTCCTGGATTTAACAGTACTCAGTGAGACAATAAATATAAAGCAACTAACAATTTCCTGGTAGACTGGATATGGGGCGTGTGAGCAAAAGGCTTTTCTCCTGAACAACCAAAAGGAAGGAATTGCCATTAACTGAGATGGGAAAGCTGGGAGGAGCACTTTCAGTGGGAGCAATTCAAGAGGTCAACATTGGAAGTGTTAAGTTGGAAATTCCATTAAATATTTGAATGTATATTTTGGGCAAACAACTGGATATGAATATGAAAGAAAGTATTAATCCACAGGGCCCTTATTGAGTTAACAGAAGCAATTATACATATACTAGAGGTGTATGAATTCATGCACGGGTGGGGTCCGGCTGGCCTGCCCCAATCAGGGCCAATCAGGTGAGGCCGGCTGGGGGGAGGGGCATGGGCAGTTGGCAGGCCAGCCCCGCCCGCTGGTCGAACTCCCGGTTGAAGGTCCGGTAGAACTCCAGGTCGAGGGACAATCTGCATATTAGCCTTTTATTACACAGGATGCAGCGGTGGGCAAAAGTAGGCTTACAGTTGTAAGTACGCCAAACAGTTTATTCTTTTATTATTATTTCTTTGTTTGCTAAATATTATATTATTTGTATTTGATATATTGCTGTTGTTGTTATTTTGTATCCTTATGATTTATGTTTTAGGTAATCATGGCTGGTAATTTAACCAACCACCAATGAAAGTGGATACTTAAACCTACTTTTTGCTCACCCCTATATATAAGTGGTTTAATTTATTAAATATTCGGGACCTTTTTAGAAGCTGATGATAAACACATGAACACATACACACAAAATGTGCATACGTTTAACTTGTATGCTTGAAATTTTTATTTTATTCAAATAAACCATAAAGATACTGTTGATAAAATTATGATATTCTCATTCTAACTGTTCATGCAAAATAACACTTTCTAAAAAAAAATTTTATCAAACTACAAAAATAAAATCATTTCTGAAAGATTGTTTTTTTAGATATAGAATTCTTGATTTATCATCTTTTTTTTCAACATTTTCAGTAGGTTATTTCACTGTCTTCTGGCATCCATGAAAAATCAATAAAATATATTTTAAAAAAAAAAAAGATACTGTTGATAAAATTATGATATTCTCATTCTAACTGTTCATGCAAAATAACACTTTCTAAAAAAAAATTTTATCAAACTACAAAAATAAAATCATTTCTGAAAGATTGTTTTTTTAGATATAGAATTCTTGATTTATCATCTTTTTTTTCAACATTTTCAGTAGGTTATTTCACTGTCTTCTGGCATCCATGTTTTTTATAAGAAACCAAATGTTAATTTTATTAAGGATATTGTCAATGATGGGTCATTTTTCTCTCACTGCTTTCAAGATTCTTTCTCTTTCATTTAAACAGTTTGATTATGATGTGTTTAAGCGTGAACCTCTGAGTTTATCTTACTTGGAGCTCTTTGAAATTTTCATAAATATTGATTAAAGTTTTAAATAAAATTTGGGAATTTGTTGGTCCTTATCTCTTCAAATATTCTTTCTGTTCCTTTCATTTACTTCTGAAATTTCCACTATGTACATATTATTATTCTTGATGGTGTCCTACATGTCTCTGACTTTTTGGTCATTTTTCTTCTTTTTTCCTGTTTCATATCAATAATCTCAGTTGACCTATCAAGTTTACTGACATTTTTGTCAACACAAATCCGCTCTGTAGCCCCTCTAGTAGATTTTTTATTTTAGATATTGTACTTTTCAACTTCAGAATTTCTATTCAATTTCTCTCTCCTTAGTGATATTCTCTACTTAATGATAAGTCATTCTCATACTTTTCTAATTTTTTATACAATGTTTCCTTTAGTTCTTTTAATATATTTATAATAGGTGACAACATCTTTCTAAAATTCAGTATCTGGGCTTGCTCATGAACAGTTTCTATTGACTGCTTTTATTCCCTGTGCCTGGGCTATACTTGCTTGTTTCTTTGCACATCTTGTACTTTTTTATGAAAAGTAGGCATCTTATATATTGTGGCAACTGTCTCTATATTATATCCCTACCTCCCAGGGTTTGTTGTTGTTGCTGATTGTTTAGTAACTACTTTAGATTAATTCTGCAAATTCTGTATAATTTGTAATGTGTGGCCAGTGAAGTATCTGTTTGGTTAGCTCTGTGGTCAGCTAACCAAATTTCTGTGGACAGACATTTCCTTGAACCTCTTGAACCAATAAGTGTTCCAACATTTACACAACTAGAGATCAAATCAATCCAGTGTCATTTTTCTTAATTTTACTCTTTACTTAGTTTACCTATACTTTTGCTCCTGTGATTTGTTTAAAAAAGTTTTTAATCTCTTTTGGTAGTGGGCAAAAAGAAATATAGAAAAAGAATAATGGATAATGATATAATCTAAAATATAAGTAATGAAATTCAAATGTTAAAACATGATAAAATATTTTAATTGTTTTATTATAAAGGCTTTACCAGCTAAAGAGTTTAAATAAAAAGATTTATTTCTTTATATTCTTTAATTATATGATGTTGTAAACAGATTATGAACCTATTTTCATTTTAAAATATAAATATCTTTGTTTTCCCTGAATTTTATCATCCTATAAAATGACAAGTAGTTTCAAGGTGGAGGGAAAGAAATAGTAACAAAGCATAACAGGAATGACTTAATAATTACGTTTGAGGTCGTTGAAAATAAGGTAATATCAATGTTCCACATGAAATCAAAATGTTAAAAATAAGGGAAACTTGGCAGGGAGTAAGGAATATGAGGGTATGTGGAAACTACTTTCTACTCAATGCTTCTGCAAACCTAAAACTGCTAAAAATATAGTCTATTAATTTTTAATGCAGTAATAGATATTTCTGATAGATCTTTTACCAAAAACAACAATCTACACCAAGGAAATAGCAAATAATTTATGCCTTCAAAAAATAGCAAGTTGGGGTTTGTTTTTTTTTTGGTGGAAAGTAAAATTTTTATACCCCAAATACATTATTTTTCAATCTCTAAAAAATATTATCTTACAGAATGTACTTACTGAATTATTCTTTAGTGTTCCAGTTAAAATTGGGCCTTTTAATATATACCCTTACTGCTGCCTCATACATGTGAGCAATGCATGGCAAAGACCTTAATCAGAGAGTTATATTAATTTTTATATACTTAGAATTTTACCTTACTGCTGCATGTTGATTCACATAATACTGCATGCCAATCATTACATGACATCACAAAAATTCCTCTACTATATAAACTAGATGATTATTAAAAAAACTGAAGCCCCTAAACATTCTATCAGAGTACTATAGCCATATTAAAACAGTATGAATAAAGAATAAAGGAAACGACAAAATAATATTACATTTGATATTAAAGAAAAATGTTAGATAAAATGGTATCACACTGGTGGTAGTTTATCCTAGAGATATCATTATATCAAAATAATAAAATCTAACATAATATACTACATTATCAGATCAAAAGAAAAAAGCATTACAATTTGATAGCTATAGAAAAGAAGTGAAAGAATTAAAAACAACACAAGATGCTTACTAGCACTGCCACTGTACAGTATTGTTCTAACTGTTCTAACCAATGCAATAAAATAAGAAATATAAGAAGTGTCAATATTCAAAAGGCATAAATTTAAATCACTATTAGTTGCAGAAAAAAATGCTAATAGAGAAAATTCAAAAATTAAAAATTGAAATTTATAAGATAAATCGAGAGAGAGAGAGAGAGAGAGAGAGAGAGAGAGAGAGAGAGAGAGACTTTTGTATAATAGCAATACCAACGCCAAGACTTAATATTGTAAAGCTGGGCCCAGTTATTCTATATACTTGTGGTAGACAACCTCTAGTACCCTGATGATACCCACCTCCTGGTATTTATGTCCTTGTGCAATGCCCTCTCCTTGACTGTGGACTGGCCCTAGCTATTCACTTCTAATGAATAGAATATGGTAAAAGTGATGGGCTGTCACTTCTGACATTAGGTAACAATAAGACTCTGGTTCTGTCTTGCTCAGTCTCTTTCCCACTCTCTGTGGCTGGTTCTAAGGGAAGCCAGCAGCCATGTTGTAAGCTGGGTAAGTCCATGTGGCAAGAAATTGAGGGCAACCTTTTGCCAGCAGCTGAAAGGAAATAAGGTCCTCAATCCAGCAGTCCATGAGGAACAGAATCCTGACACCAGCCTGGATGCTTATCCTACCCGAGTCCAGACTTGAGATGATTGCAGCCCCAGTGACACCCTGGGGCAGAGGCATCCAGCAAAGCCATGCCAGGGCTCCTGACCCACAAACACTCTGATAGTTTGTTGTTGTTATTTAGTTAGTAATATAGCAGTTTTAAGCTGTTAAGTTTTTGAGTAATTTGTTATATAGCAACAGATAACTAATATAGATTTTAATACAAATATAACAAATCCATGTATGACATTTAAAAAGCTAAATTAAATTCCTTCTAGAAAATGTTAAAGAAATTTCATGACAATTCTGATAAAGAAGGGCATCGTGGAGAGATGTTTTTCCCTATCATATATTGTAAAATTCAACCATTAAAACAGGATGTCTCTTGATTTAGGAATAGACACAGATCAGTAGAAGATAATAGAATCAAAAAAAAGGATAAAGGGAACATTTGAAATCAGGGGAAATTATAGTTACATGGAAAAATATCTTCAGGACAAATGAGTTGCCTCTTGGAATAAAAGAGGTGACTAAAAAGGCCAACATGATTATATATACACCAAATATTAATTCAAGGTGGATTAAAGTGCTGAAAGTTTTTTGTTTTGTTTTGTTTTTTTTTAAAAAGACTACATGGTAGGGGTAAGGGGGAAAGATCAACCAAAGGACTTGTCTACATGCATATAAGCATGACGAATGGACACAGACACCAGGGCATGAATGGTACGGATGGGAGTGGGGTAGAGGGGGGGAGGCAATGGGAGGATAAGGACACATATGTAATGCCTTAATCAATAAAGATAAATAAATAAATAAATAAATAAATAAATAAATAAATAAATAAATAAATAAAAACTCACAAAAAAAAGACTATATAGCCTGGCAGGTGTGGCTCAGTGGTTGAGAGTCGACTTAAGAACCAGGAGGTCACAATTGTATTCCCTGTCAGGGCACATGCCCAGGTCAATGATTCTCTCTCATCATTGATGTTTCTCTCTCTCTCCCTCTCCCTTCCTCTCTGAAATAAATAAAAACATATTTTTTAAATAAAAAGACTATGTATTTTCTTTGTAGGTGATAAAGATGTCCTTTCTAAATAAGACCAAATACCAAAAGACATAAAGGAAAGATTGATATATTTGACTACATAGATATCCAAATCTCCCTTGTGATTAAAGATTTAAAACAGAAGGGCCAAGCTGGAAGAAAACGTTTGGAAAATATGCAATAAATAAAGGATAATATACATAATGTAGAAATGTATTCCACAGAATAATGATAAAGCAATTGCATAGAATATTTTAAAAGCAATTCAAATACATGTGTACATACTAGTATGTACATTATATATGGATTGTGTGTTTGTGTTTATACGAACAATCCTCATATTCACAACTCCATATTGAAAAGTTTCCTGCTCCCTGATATTTATTTGGAACCTCCAAATCAAAAATCAGTAGGCTTTCAAAGTCATTCATGGACATGCACAGAGCTGTGAAATATTTGTGTTCGCTATATGCACATTCCCAGCTGATGGCGAACAAGGCAGTGCTCTGCCTTCTTGTTTCAGCTCTCAGGGATGGCCAGAGGATGCGGATGGTGGCGGGCAGTGCAGTGGGTTGCAAGAAGCTCCAGCTCTGGGGCCAGTGGGATAGAGTAATATACTCTAACTCTGCCCCCGTCAGTGCGAGCCCTCAGGCAAGTCACTGAACACCTCTGAACCACGTTTTCCTTTTGCAAAATAAAGAAGATAAAATCTGCCCTGACCGGTTTGGCTCAGTGGATGGAGCCGCGGACTGAAGGGTCCCAGGTTCGATTCCAGTCAGGGGCATGTACCTTGGTTGCTGGCACATTCCCAGTGAGGAGTATGCAGGAGGCAGCTGATTGATGTTTCTCTCTCATCGATGTTTCTGACTCTCTATCCCTCTCCCTTCCTCTTTGTAAAAAATCAATAAAATATATTTAAAAAAAGAAAAAGAAAGGAAAATCTACCAGGATGAGTTGTTTTTTATAGTTAAGATTAAGAATATAAACTATGTGAGACTGTATGTGTATGCATACAATAAACATGTAAAAATGTTTAATCTCACTAGTAAAAATGAACATTCATGTTAAATGAATAAAACACTTTACCAATAAATTAATAAAAAATAAATGTTGGTAATAATAGAGTTTTGATGAGGATCTGAAATAAATAATACTCTTACCAACTCTTGCAGGGAGGGTTACAAACCAGTACCAACTTGAAAGATCATTTTGCAATGTCTATGAAACCAATTACTTAGAAATCTATTTCACAGACTTAAGAATTTCTTTAGATTGTAAACAAAAACTTAAAATAATCCAAATATCTATCAGTAGGGAAATGTTTTAAAATACTTAGTGTCATCTATAGCCAAAAATAGTAAAAAAGTAGGAAAAATAAAAGACATATGTACCAAAGCATTAAAGTCCATTTTATTTCAAGTAAAAAGAAAACAAATTCTGTGAAAAATATCTATAACTAGAGGCCCAGCGTGAGTAGCTCGCCGCCGCGAGCCCCGCCTCTCTGTGCAAGCTGTGAGCTGCTCTGCGCCCCACGAGCCATGCAGTGCCCCATGAGCCACG
>NW_005871048.1:27948059-27978512 GCF_000147115.1 Myotis lucifugus
CTTTATGGTCACTGGCTTTTAAAATCTATAAAAAAAAACGCTTGTGGAGGTACCGCCTAAACCCCCCAATGCCCCCGTCCCCCGGAGGTGCGTTGTGGGGTCCCCCCCGATTAGGCCCAGGGGAGGGTTTCTGGGTGGGGGGGGGGGGGGGGGAGGGTCTGTGTCTCGCTCTATTTCGCGTGCTGGGCCTTTAGTATAGATAATAAAAGAGTAATATGCTAATTAGACCAAACATCCTTCTGGGCATCATTCTGGACATCCATCTGGATGAAGCAGGAGCCAGAGCAAAGCCTGGATCCCGGGTGCCAGAGGGAAGCTGGTGCCGGCAGCCGGGGAAAGGAAGGCCTACTCTTGCACGAATTTTCATGCATCAGTCCCTAGTGTACATATATACTTCCTTTATGGCACATGCATATGATATGTAGATATAAAGACACAGTTAGGTAAATGTAGGAAAAGGCCTTAATGGATAATCTCCCAAATTGTTTATAATATTTATGTACAGTAGGATAGTAGAATCTTATTGTGGAAGGATGGGGTGGGTGGGTGATATCAAGGTTTTACTGTTGTTTTTATTGCTGTTTTTCATTTAATATTATTCTCAAATATTTTTACTTCAAGAGGAGCATGCATCCTTGCATTACTTTTAAAATCTAAGTTTTGTTTGCCACTTACCATTCAAAATTTTCAACCAATTAAACATATCAGAATTTTGAGTTTTATTTATACATCTTAGCCTAGATATTTTTTACAATCCTATCATTACCCCCATTGTCTGTTATCGTGGGGGGGGGGTCTCTCTTCTCCACGAGCAGCATGGAAAGAGAGCAAACCGGTTCTTTGAATAGAGGTGCTTGGGATTGAGAAACGAAATAAAGAGACAAGACACAAAAATAGAAGGAGAAGCAGGGACCGGGTGGGCTTCTGCCCTCTGATGGAGGGACAGACAGGGGGCCCAGCACCAGAACCACATGTTTAATTTATACTCGAAGTAACAGGAAGTTACATCACATCTGGGTGGGCCTTGAGTTTCTGGTGACATAGTGAGATCCACCCCCTAGCACCTGGGCTGGAAAGGTCAGACTGATTGACGTCCTTGCCTTTGGGCTAGGACCGCCTCCAGGGCGTGGCTCTGCCTGCACCCTGGGTTCAGTTGACAACATTTTTAAGAACGCCCGTTGTGCCTTGCCAGGGGCCCCCCACAGTCTGTTTAGTATAAAATTGTTTGACTACATTTTGAGGAAACGAATTGGTTTCTTTTCTCTAAAAACAAACAAAACACTATAAAAATAGTAAAAAATCTAGTACACTAACCTGTCCAAAATTTTCTAAATAGAAATAATAGAATTCATTTCTCCCTTATTAAAACTGAAAGAGCCTCCTTTCATTTGTTTGTTTAGAAATATTAGGGCATCTGGCAACCGTGTTCAAATTTAAGCCAAACTTATAAAATTGATAAGGATTACCAAGAGAATATAAATAATCTCATTACAAATGGCAATGGCTTTATTTTTCCCCATGAACATCATATCATATATGGCAACAGAAAATATGTTATTTTGTAAGCCCCAAAGTGACTCTTATATGTATCTAAAAGATCATTAAATTTATTCTTAATGATTTGTATCTTCTCTCAGGGTCAAAGGCATCTTTTATATCAACTTGCTTATACAATTTAATGTTTTGAAGGAAACAGTAAAAGTCAAGTTGCTTGGGAGTCCATTAAATTATATGCTAGTTAATGGTGTTAGAGAGATGGCTTAAAAATAAATTGCCCATAATACCTTTTAATAAAGGAGCTAAATGCCTTTTTTTATTCTGTGTTAAAAGCAGATGCCTATTTGGCACTGTTTGGAATCCCATTTGCCATGTATATTTTGATTAATATTATGCTAGGTAATCTGCTCTACGTGGTCTAGGTTCAGTAACCTCACTGTAAAATAATGAGCCTTCAAGAATAAAAAATATGCTCACTATAAAGTTGCATATTCTGAGAAGCAGTGAACATATTCAAATGAAATGAAAAAATGAGGTTTTCACCCAGTAAATTTGCTCGAAGTGAAACTTACATTTCTCAATTTGTATTTAGCTGTCAGTCTGTGCACTGAAAACTGGACGAGCTATCAACCTTTTGCATATGTTTTCTATAAATACCTTTTCTTCTCTGATTCAACTGCCACAGGACTCTGGAGAAGTAGTGGTCTTAAGGGAGCTTACAGCAACTGGGATGCAGCCAATGGCAGTGAGTTCACACACTAAATGGCATCTTCAGAGAAGGACCAGCACTCATATTTTATGAAATATGTAAGATGATTTACCCAGGGTTGTCAGGAGAGATGAATTTCAGCCAATGCAAGGTAATAAATAGTAATATGTGCTGCATATATTTGACTTATAACCCTTGGCATTTTGAAACAAAACTCTTTTGAAGAATTCATTTTAGACGTCATAAACTTTTCTATTGTTTTTCCTGTTTGGGCTGTCTTTGTCATCAGACTTCTTATGAAAATATTATTCAAAATTATAAATGAGGCAATATTTTTTAGAATACTCACTTAGGACTTTCTTTCCAGGTTACACTTAAAAATGGGAAAGTTAATAGTGTAAAAAATAGTTGGTTTCATTAAATCAATACCTATGGAAAAAAAAAACAATAAATTGCTTGTCCATGATCATGGAAAATTTAAAATTTAATGCTATTTTCTCTCATGAAACTCAATATTTTTTAGGAACATTGAGAAATGGTTTTGCTATATTTTTTATATATTTTAAGGGAAGTTTGAAGGATCCTCTAATGCACAGATGCAAATTTTTGAATTAAGAACACTTTCCAATAAATATAAAAATAGCTACTTCCCAGAGTATCTAATAGATACTATGTTCTAATGGTTATAGTTCAGGAACCTAATGAAAGGCTTACTTTGCTTTTGTCCAATGGATAATAGTTACAGGGTCATTCAGATAGTCACATACAGCTTTGCATTTCAGTTTACAATTACTTCTTTGTTTTGATGCCCACATATAAAGTCACAAATAGTTTTTAGAGATTATCATATATTTAATGACAAGTAGCTAATTAATGTTTAGCACCATATTATAATCATACACAAAATGCATAATTTTTTAATTGCCATCCACACATCTGTGTGCAAGATTATATATTTTCAAATAACACCCTTAAAAAGATTTCCATATTTGGTTATGTTCATAAAACACAAAATAAGTGAAAGAAGCCCCACCACTACACGCATACACACACACACACACACACACAAATTATTTTGATGAATACACATAAACTTTTCATGTTATATTGACACACCCCTGAAATTGTT
Organism: Myotis lucifugus; assembly: GCF_000147115.1. Classification (NCBI taxonomy): domain Eukaryota; kingdom Metazoa; phylum Chordata; class Mammalia; order Chiroptera; family Vespertilionidae; genus Myotis; species Myotis lucifugus. The sequence continues at coordinate 27,951,395 of NW_005871048.1, forward strand.
ACTGCTTTTTCACTAGAGATTCTATTCTGATGTTTCTCTTGGCATATCCCTTTGAGTTCACAAAGGAAACTTAAAGCTTGCCCCTGTAACAAGGCCCTAGAGACTTTGCATTTGCAGTAGCTCCTTACATCTCAATAACAGAAAACAAGATTTGGGAATAGATATATCTTCTCTGTCTTATGAGGAGTATGAAGGCTACTACTTGAATTATTCATTGAACAGGGAATAGGAAGATTATGTGACCATAGCCCTGACCACGTTCGCAACTGAACATTTTAACATCATTAAAAAACATGTATTACACTTCTGTTAAGGTGCTGAGCCAGAAAATATGTAAACTGAATTTATGAGAATTACCATCTATAAATTTTCAGTTAAGACATAACTGAGCACCTGTAAGACAATCAACATCTACTTATATAGTTATATAAGTATTTCATAAATATAATAACCAGGGGTGAAAATATACACATGGTATTTAATTATATAATACTAGAGGCCCGTTGCAGGAAGATTCCTGCAAGAATAGGGCTTCCAGCAGCTGGAGCGAAGCAGAGAAGGGAGCAAAACCCCCTCCCGCTCCCAGCCGCTCCTGCTGGGTTTCCCCTCCCGCTCCCAGCTGCTGGGGTGGGTTTCCGCCCTGGGGTGGGTTTCCCCTCCCACCTCTTGCCTGCACGTCTTGGCTTCATTCCTGTCTCCACCGCCTCTACTTTGCTCCCTTCTGTAGCACTTCACTTCCATTTTGTCTTCAGTCTTCACTCCCAGCCGGTATATGCAAATTAACTGCCATCTTTGTTGGCGGTTAATTTGCATATGGCACTGATTAGCCAATGGGAGGCGTATCAAAGGTACGGTCAGTTACCATGTTTGTCTATTATTAGATAGGACTAGAGGCCTGATGCACGAAATTTGTGCAAGAGTAGGCCTTCCTTCCCCCGGCTGCCAGCACCGGCTTCCCTCTGGCACCTGGGACACGGGCTTTCCTCACAGCCCAGTCTAATTAGCATATTATGCTTTTATTATTATAGATTTTTATGTTTTGGTTTGTTTTTAATATCAGCTTTTCTAAACCAAGAAGTAATAGAATGAAGATTTTAATAATTTTAAAAGGAGTCAGAGCAAATAATCCTCCAATCTGAATCAGTTCCCAAGCTGATTAAAAATTTATATATAATAAGTTATTCTGAATTCCACTATTGTTACCATGAAAAGGTTTTGACTTAGGTCAGCAAGTTAACTTTGTATAAGCTTCCCTAACTGAAGACAAATTTGGAAGAGAAAGATCGTTCCTGTGTTGACACTCAGGTTCATGAATGATTTAGCTCTTCCTATTTAGCTAAGTCATGATATTCTCTTCTTCTTGGAAGGAGAGTGAAAGCTCTACAGCAGATGTGTTCCAGGATCATTCCATGCTTTAATAAGCATTTACTTAAGCTTAATAATGAAACCAGAATGTGTTTTATTCACTGACTGTGTTTGTCACTAAGCTGGACACTGAAGGAACAGATGAGCGAAGCACAGCCTCTGCCTTCAATGAGCTCCTTACCTACGAACCAGAGAGCCAGTAAGAAAATCAGCCAACCACGTGGATAATTATAATGATGTGCCTGGCGTGCTATGTTGAGAGAATTCAGAGAATAACCATCAAGGCCAGACTGAAGATTTACAGACTATATACCACAGGATAATTGCAACTTATAGAGATCGAGGATAAAAACAAAACGGGGGACTATAGGAGTAAGGGAGAGGAAAGGTGGCAATAACAGGAGCACTACACACAGTAAGAACCTTGTGCAAAGCCTAAAAACACATAGGAATTCTGTCTCTTCTAAGGACTGCTTGTGGGGAAGGGTCAGGGAATGGCAAAATATGGTAGACAAGAAGCCTGTCAGAAGAGGCTTGTATCTAAGGCAAAGAGGCTTAAGCTTAATCCTAATCGGTAAGGGAAAACATTAAGGAATAACCATAACTAAACAGGAAGGAGAGGTGATCAGATGGTCATTTTAGAGAAATAAATCTGCTTGAAGAATGAAGGACAGACTGAAAGGGCCACAGGCTCAGTCAGGAAACCTCAATGGCAGAATGTGGTTGGGCAGGTGAAGTCTGAGGTTGTGTTGTTTTTGTTCTTGTTAGGAGGTGTGTCTACAGTGTGATGGTCATGCCTTCCATGTAGTAGTCTGCAAAGTATATGCATATCCAACACATATTAGAATTTGCCATTTTGCCTAGCACAATTGACAGTCTTGGAAAGAATGAGCCTTCATAGCAGAGAAGACTGCCCTCTTTCATATATATATATAGTAAAATTTTAAAGCCAAAAATAAAGAATAGGAATGCCTTGCTAACCTAAATCTGCCACTTAATTAGATGAATCAACAATCTCAGCTATTGAGTATTTCCTTAATCTTCCCCAATGGACAGACAGGCAAGTTTGCAAGAATGATTGCAGTCAACTTTAGATACACCCTATTGCCTGACTTCCACCATTTATTACTCATTTACTAATAATTAGAAGAGCAACTATATCACTTGTCTGGATTAAATGATGAGTTAGTGTGTAGGGGCCATCTTCAGTGGGAGTATTTTAGTTCTGGCAAAATGATTTTTAAAAAAAAGACCACAAAAGGTATTTGGAATGTTCCCAGGAGAGGGCTGTATGAAACATTAGCATCCAATTACCTTCCTTGACTGCTCCCTTGAATCTAAAGGCCTGCCTGAAGATGGCTATACCAGAGAAATACAAAAAAGGGAACTAGCAAGGAACTTGGAACATTATCTTTGGGCTATTTGCATACTGTCTTTAGTTAAATAATTTGTACTTTGGGCAATACATTTTCTTTTTTTATCATCTTTTCTACATTTATTTTTATTTTTAGCAAACCCATAAAAGGGTTAAAAAACTAATATTAAGGATGAGAATAAAATAGGTAAAAGGATTAAAACCTAACACTTCAGCAAAAACCAACTGAAGAAGCAAATCCTCTGGGGATAAATAAATATACTATATTACATCAGGATTAGAACTTCAGGTTTGTTAACCCCAAGTAAAGTTGAGAATTTAGAACCACTCTCCTCTTCTGTCTGTATTTTCCCTTTTTATTTTTTTGCAATTCCTCATTAGATATAGACATATGTATGGATGATGGATGGATGGATAGACAAAGTTATAGCCCATAAAATCATGTCAATGGAAAACTAGTCAATTGTAAGATAGATGTGAAGAAATTGCAGGGAGTATGGTATGGAGAAAATTTAGTTGAGAGAGAGAGAAAGAAAGAGAGAGAAAGAGTGGTGATGAGACATGGAAAAAAAGAGGGATGTTTCAAAGTTCATCAAAATATACTACAAAGAGAGAAAATCTAGAAAAAGAGAATACCTAAAATATTGGAAAGGCAGAATTATTCAGAAAAAGAAAACTCCAGGTACATGACAATACTTCTCATAGAGGGTAAAAAAAAATAAGCCAATATATAGAATCAAATGTATAATGCTAAAGAGAAAAAGAATATTTTAAAAGCAGTAAAAACAAAATCTACCCATCAGAGGTAATTTGAAATCTTACTAGCAACAACAGTGAAAGCCATGTCAGTGAAGTATTATATTTAAGTGATAAAATAAATCAGAATATAATTTATGTACTCTGACAAATTATCTTTCAAAAACAGTGAAAAGAAGAACATTTTTAGATAAACAAAAACTGAAAGAGCTTACTAGAACCAGGCCCTCCCAAAAGAACATTAAAGATGGACTTTGGGGGGTGGGGGGAACCAACTAGAAAAAAAATGGCAAATGAAAGGTAAATCTAAAATAATGTTGGTGGAAAAAATAATAATAATGTCTAAATTGAATGTTAAAAATAAAACAAATCAGAATAATCCAAAAATCCTGGATAATACTACTATGTAAGATAAAAGAGATTATTAGAGTTAAAGCATCTAAACTCCCATTTTAGAGCTATATTGGATTTTTTTTCCTATTCACCTTTTTAAAAAAAATTATCTTCATTGTAATCTCAGCTCCAGAGAGGAACTTGACCAGGGAGGAGAACACACTAAGCTTTAAAGGGTCGGTACTGTTCTATTTTTTAAGCTGGATACACATTTATGCTATTTGGAAAATGTTAAATACCACAGGTAAAATTTTAACTTTATAGAGTGTCTCATTTTCTAACTAGCCATGGCTATTGAACTAAGTATGTTATTATTTGTAACAATATCATACGTTTATATTTTAACATTATATAGATTCATTCTATCAAGCCCCATTTCCTCAACTTGACTTAACGCCTGCTTTGGTCAATTATTAGTGTCTTGTGTATGAAGGTTCTCAATGAATAAATGCCAGCTGATTTATCTATCAGAAAGTGATATGTTACAGTAAGAATGCAGTTGTCTCAATTAAATCTCCACAGCATTTAACCTAAACTTACATTCTGAAATTTTTAAATTGTTAATTAACTGTGCTTGGCATTTCTGTTTTGCATATTACTCACTACTTTCTTGCCTAGATTCTGACTTCAATATACCATTTCACATAAACAACTCCCATCTCCAGAATGATTGTGTCCTTCAGAAAACCACATAAGCCCTAAGTAATTAATTTACTTTGGGGCTAAGTACAACATTGGGTTAGTCTATTCCCTTCAAAGAGCTGTAAACCCAAGAGCCCTTCAGTTTTACAATTTGTTGAGGTATAACAGAGCTTTTAGCTGAACTGATTTTTTTTAAAAGGAAGCTGTAGTAAAATAATTGCATATTTAACACCTACCATAGTTTCCACTTATAATGGCACTTAAACCACTATTTAGTGCAAATATTTTCCTTCCCCTATTTCCTCCTGTAAATGTTTGAGAGATGTTTTCTATTATAACTTTTGCTCCTAATAACAATGACATAAATTTTATGTACTGTTAAGTCCCCAAAAAAGACATTATCAATACATTTTCAAATTCTGCTATATAATAGACTATTATTTTATCTGGAATTTACTTATGAAATTCAAGTCTCTAAATAAAGATCAACCAAATATTATGATATAATTATACTGAAAAACTATTAATATTAAAATATAAATTTTCCCAAGGAACTTGAAAAACATATTTGGATGCTTAATTTCTTGTCCTCAAATCTTAGAAATATTTTACTTATTTTCTCAAAAGTAATAAATTTTGCTGTTTAAAGTAATGTTTGAACATGAGAACCTAAATATATCCTTACAATGGCCATAGTGTCCTTGTGCTATCCACAGTAAGTCTTTTGATACTTTTAAGTTTTTGTCTTTATAGACATAAAGAGAATTCTTAAACATGTCTTTTAATAGATAAACCATATTGTATACCTTAAAACAGAATTATTTCAAATATAATTATGTTAAATTGATTTTGCCTTATAAAAATTGAAATACAGGGATCATTGGTTTTATTATTGTCTTTGATCAATAATATTCAATGTGTTTGGGACATGAAATTAACCATTTGAAAATTATATATAATTGTGCTTTCTAGTATATGGTGCACCATAAGCAACTAAACCATTGGGATTGTTTAGCTTCTTATTTCTTGTCATCATAACTGTTATGCATATGGCTTTTTTCTTTAAAGTTGTACCCCTCTCTCCTCCAAGATCTTAGTGATTATTGCCATAAGTAGGAATTGGTGCCTTAAATGAGAATCAATACTCGACCTCTCTGTTTCACAATATGGATTTTAACTCTAAAATTTAGTTTAAGAAAAGCATTATTTCAAGGACATTAAACAGAGACATAGCTCTAGAGCAGCGGTACTCAACCTGTGGGTCGCGACCCCTTTGGGGGTCGAACGACCCTTTCACAGGGGTCGCCTAAGACCATCGGAAAACACATATATAATTACATATTGTTTTTGTGATTAATCACTATGCTTTAATTATGTTCAATTTGTAACAATGAAATTGGGGGTCACCATAACATGAGGAACTGTATTAAAGGGTCACGGCATGAGGAAGGTTGAGAACCAATGCTCTAGAGGCTTATAATGGAACTGTACTAACTAGAGTATTATTTTGGCCACCACCCAAATTCTACTGGCCAGTTTTTATTACCAAAATGAGTATGCTAACGATAAACATGCACATGTGGAGAACTACATGTACATGTGTATACACATGCAGGTTGACAGACATGCTCAATGGTACAGTTTCACGGATGTTTCCTAAGACAGTTCCTAATGTGTAGAGATGGGTATCGTGCCTGAGTAACTTGTCACTCTGTGAAGTGGCTTCACTGTCGTCAGTGACCAGTGTTCCCAGTTTGAAGCTAATGAGAATAAGGGCTCAGTCATGAGATGGACTGATTATTTTCTTGATGGTCACGATCAAAGCTACAGACCTCAGCCACGGCAGACACTTCACAAATGCATGCCATGCTACTTTAAAACAAGATAGATAAAAGACACAGGGTCTTAATTTAAATGGTCTTTCCTCGGGGACGATAGCCCTGACCCTCTAATCTAAGATAAAACCCCTGTTATATACTCAGAGCTTTCTACTCCTCACCCTTCTTCACCGTTCATAGCACACATAATACATAATTGTAATTGCTTGTTTAATCATCTTCTTAGATTGGATTCTCTATAAGCAGAGCCTGACATGGGATTCATGAGGCAAGTAGCTTATTAAGAGGGGGGTCTCAGAAGAAAGCGGTATTGGAGTGAGGGAACAGGACAGGGAAGAGGAGGACATTAAGCAAAGGTGTAGTTGGGATGAATTTTAGCTTCAGACTCATCACACAGTGGAGCTTTGAAACAAACTGTCCCACAAAGAGTATACCCTGCCTTGAAGTACGGCTATTGGACTTTTACACACAGCATCAATCAGTCTTTGCATACAGGCTGCCAAAAGGCATTTGGAGACTCAGAGGCTTAATTCCTGGGTATCTCCAGGCAAGAGGACTCTGGTCTCCTCAGAGCACTATTTAGGGGAAGTTACAGCTGTAAGTCATTACCACAATATTCTACTATGGCAGTTAGGAGTAGGCACAGTAAAAAGGTTCCCAGAGGGTCTAGGCAGGGCACCGAGGAGTCTGTGGCAACTACCTTTATTCTCTAAAAGTATGTGCTCAATAATGACAGAGACAGTTTCAAGCACATACTGGAGACCCAAGAAATATTTATATTGAAAGTGGGTAAATAAATGGATCAATGGAATGATTTGGCAGTTAAAAAATCATGCCTCCGCCTACTTTAAAATTCACTATCATCTTAATGAAAATAAGCCCTTTATTAGGATTCAATGCATGATATTTAGGTATAACATTTGAGTTAAAGAAAAGCCCACCAGATTGAAATATACATCACCTAGTATGGTGCTCAAAATGGATACTATGATTTTCAACTTCATCATTTTTCAAAATTTAGTCATTCAGTTTAAGTCAATACATTACTTTTGTATATAGTCAAGATATCAATGATAGTATTTTTATAGCACGTAGCTTAGATAAGCAGAAAGGCAGAGATCTGAGTAAATAAATGTTTTACCTTGCTATGTTAACAGATTAGCAAGCCAATGAATTAATGTTGGTTAGTTTATGCAGTTAAACTATTTACTACCCATTGTCAATAATTGGTGACACATTTCTATATCTGCAACATTAATGCATTTAAGACTGTTTTCACCTAGCTTATGTCATAAACATATCAGTTTTTCCACATTTCCTTCATATTTATGAATATGAATACACACATACATACAAATGTACACACATATGTATGTATGTACATATTTTTGTTGTACTATGTGTTAGTAAAATATATCAGTATTGAATACTTTTATTCATGATTTGCTACAATTATTAGAGCTACAGTGAACATATTTGAGGATACTTGGCTTCTATTTATTGAGTGTATGTTACTTGACGTTAATTCAGCTCCTACTTCCGGCGACTCTATGAATGAGTGATGTCCACAATGCCCTGTTTTCAACAGCCCTGCTCCCTATGCCTATAGGTTCCTTTATGGAATCAATCAATCTCGTATTTCCTCTCTTCCTGCTGCCTTCTATTTTTCCTAGCATTTTTGTCTTTTCCAAAGAAACTGCCTTTACTTGGGACAAAACTAGGAATGAAAATATAATATTTAAGTCTATTAAACCTAACTTCTTTGCCATATTGTTTTTCAGAAAGTCTCTGCGAAATTACTAAGTTAGCAGTAATGAATGAATATGGCAATTTATCTGCAGTATCACTAGCATTGAATATTTTGGGCTTTGTTTGTTAATTTTACTGTGTAGAACAATATCTTAGGATTTTACATTTCTTTGATAACTAGAGATGCTATTTACCTCATTTATCAATTTTATTTCCTCTTTTATAAATTACCATATTGTTTGCCCACTAATTTATTTGGAATCTTGAATCTTTCTTACAAATTTGAATATACATTATCATCATCATATTGAGAAAGATATCTATAACATATAATATCATTTTATTTAGTTTGTATTTCTATTTTTTGCTGGAGATCAATATGCACACATATTTCATCATAACTTCTAATAATTCCAAAAAATAAAAATGTTTATTTCACCAAAGAGTTATTAATTATCCTATTCCATTACTTCCTAATTTTTTTAATGTTCATTTTAATTATTTAATGCACCTGACATGTATTTTACTTTTTTAAAAATCCTCACCCAAGATGGTAATACTAGGGAGTAGAGGAAGGGTAGGAAGTGACTCAGGTAAAGCTGATATTATTTTGATTTGTTACAGCTATTACTACTATTGTTTATAATGGATAATCAAAACATTATGACATTAAAACACATTCATGATTGTATATAAAATGGAACCTCTGTCCTTGCTATTTTCTGCCTGCCTTGGGGTCAATCTCCTTTTATTATCAACATCAATTAAACTATTTCTCTGTGTATGTTTGTGTTGTCCATAGCCTGTAGCAACCATACCAGGTTCAATTCCCACAAATAGCAATCCTTCTAAAAGTCCAAAAGATATTTGGCATCCAAGCCACACAAGTCCACCTTATTGGAGGCCAGCACTTTTACACACAGTCCTTCACACATATCCAGAAATGTTTCCCTTTTTCTCTTGTTAGGAAAAATGATAGGTATGTATAAGGATTAGCTTATACTTAAAAAAAAATTAAAATCTTTATTGTTGAAAACATTACATATGCCCCCCTTCTTCCACCATTGACCTCTTCTAGCCCACCCTTGCCCTCCCTCACCTCATCCCAGGCCTTCACCACCCTATTATCTGTGACCATGGGTTATGCATATTTGTATACAAGTTCTTTGGTTGATCTCTTCCCACCCGCCCACCCTCTCCGCCTTCCCTCTGAGATTCTAGCATCGGAAATCTATTTGCAAGTCTGAAATGCATTTTGATTATACCTAGAATTGTTTACTATTTCTAAGAGCATTCTGTCCTGAGAACACATGGAAGTTTTATTATTCTTTTAAAATATTCTATCAAATAATTTTCTGTCAAATTATGTTAAATGTTTTACTTATAAATATTACTTTGTAGCATAATTGTTTAGTAGGTATGTCATTAAGTATTCTAGTAACTAAGTAAAGGAAATAATGATGTAATTACCAAAACTAATGCTAACCCAATGCTTTATGTAGTCCTTAGTTATGCTTTCAAATATTGACATCAATTCCTGGTAGAAAGCGCAAAGATATTTTCTGCTTTTGATAAATTAATCAAATAATGTTCCATAATTGTCAGTAATATATTTCTTTGGATCTCAAATAAGCATCCACCTATTCAATGCACTAGCTTGGGGAAAAATCAGTTAAAAAAAAAAGAGAGAGAGAGAGAGAGAGAGAGAGAGTCCTGTGAGGCTAAAAAGAAAAATGGTACAAATCAATATATATCTTGAAATGGAAAATATGAATTCATTTATTACAAAGCAAGAATGTATATCAAAGTAAGTAATCTATTAGGAACTAATGTAGACCAATCAGATGCTATCTCTAATAAAACTGAATAATCAGAAGTTTAATCACTTTCCAATGAACAATTATACAATTAATCACCCTTTCATGACCTTTCAGTTAAGGTTAGAATCTCATTGATAAAATCTTCATAAACAATGCCAATTAAAATCACATTTACACGGGAGCTCTGAAAGAGGTCCCAATAGTCACAGATGAAACAATTTGAGCAAAAAACAGAAATAACAATAGTGTTGGGTTTTAACAAGGAATGAGATCATTATCCTCGAGTCTGCATTGATTTTCTTTTTTAATTTTCACACTTAGAATTTTCATGCAATACTATTGACTTTTTTCTCTTCCTGTACAGTTCAATAAATTTTAACATGTGCACTGATTTGTGTAACCACCACCACAATCAAGACACAGAACAGTTTCATCACAACACTGTGCTCTCCTTCTCTAGCCACTTCCCTCCTGACCCCACAGCTGGCACCCACTGATCTATTTTTTGAAAATATAATTTGTCTTTTTTTTTCTTTTTGAAATGTCATACAAATGGAATCATACAGTATATAATCTTCAGAAACTGGCTTTTCACTCAGCCTCACACCTATGAGATTCTTCACCTGAACTGTTGCACATACAGTAGCCCCTCCCCTCCCCTTATCCGTGGTTTCCCACTTGGCAGTTTCACTTTGCCTGGTTTAACCTACCTACTCTCAACCAAGGTCTGAAAATATTAAACGGATAACTCCAGAAATAAACAATTCATAGCTTTCCAAGTGCATGATGAAATCTCACACTGCACCACGCCATTCCGCCCAGGACGTGAATCACCCCTGTGTCCAGTGTATCCAGTGTGTAGCCACCCACCAGTTAGCCATTTAGTAGCTGCCTCAGTTATCAGATCGACTGTCTTAGCATCACAGTACTTGTGTTCAGGTAACCCTTATTTTACTTAATAGTAGCCCCAAAATGCAATAGTAGAGATGCTGGCAACTCAAACAGGCCAAAAAGAAGCCGTAAAGTACTTCCTTTAAGTGAAATAAAGATAGTTCTCAATGTTAAGGGGGGGAAAAATCATACGCTGAAGTTGCTAAGATCTATGGTAAGAACGAATCTTCTATCTGTGAAATTGTGAAAAAGGAAAATGAAATCTGTGCTAGTTTTGCTGTCACACCTCAAACTGCAAAAGTTACAGCCACAGTGCATAAGTGCTTAGTTAAGATGGAAAAGGTATTAAATTTGGGGGTAGAAGACATGAACAGAAAATATGTTCCAACTGACAGCAATGTGTTGCATCAGAAAGCATTGAGCCTATACAAAGACTTCAACAATGGATCCCTGAAATGGGTGACGCCAAGACATTTACTGAAAAAAAAGAGATGGTTTCACAGATTCAGGAATAGGCTTGACATTTTATCATCTCGCATGATCACAAGGAGAAAGGTAAGTACAGTACAATAAGATATTTTGAGAGAGTGCTGGGGTTCTTGTCCCAGCATCAAGAAGGGTTCAGGAATCTGGAGAAAGCTGGGCGTAGATTTAATAGGAATCCAGAGACTAATAAAGAGTCCGGAGACGAGATATAATTTTGAAAGGCATTTTGGGAGTCAGAGGAGCTTAGCTAAAGGAGCTAAGTTCTAAGGTCTTAAGTCTAAGGTCTTAGGTTCTCTTCGTCCCCAGGACCCCATGCTTTTTATTAACACAATTTGTCCTGAGGCAAGGCAGAGGTATACACTTCAAAGGGTCAGGGTTTGGTACAGAGTCCATTGTCAGAATGGGGGAATTAGCCTACGGCTGTTCAGGTGTTTGGCCAGTAGGAGGCAATAACATGTAGATTAAGATGCCCTTTAACAGTCTGGCAGCCACAATCAGTTTCCTATTCAGGTTTGGGGAAATGCCTTCAGCCATTTCCAACAGGTGACTACGTGTGTGACTCAACCCAGTTGAGTCCCCAAGTCTCATCAACCTTTTGATGAAACTCTTGAAATTATGACATGCTGGAACTGGTCTCCGGCAAGAGAGACAGAGAGAGACCACAGTCACATAACTTTTATTACAGCCTATTAATTGCCCTATTTTATTATTAATAATGCTGTTAATCTCTTGCTGAGCCTAACAAACTGTATAGTAGGTATGACTGTATAGGAAAAAACATTTAGTATATATAGGGTTTGGTACTATCTGGTTTCAGGCATCCACTGGGAGTCTTGGAAGGTATCTCCTTCAGATAAGAGGGTGCTACTGTATCAGCAGTTTGTTCTTTTTTGTTGCTGATGAATATGTGCGGTTTATTTATCCATTCACCCACTGGAAGACATCTGGGTTCTTTTCCATTATTTTTTGTTTTGTGTTTGCAAATATATGAATAGAGCTACTATAAACATTTTTGCACAGATACCTGTGTGGACATTGATTTTCTTTTTTTTTCTTTTTTTAAAAAAAATGTATTTTATTGATTTTTACAGAGAGGAAGGGAGATGGAGAGGGATAGAGAGTTAGAAACATCGATCAGCTGCCTCCTGCACCCTCCTACTGGGGATGTGCCCGCAACCAAGGTACATGCCCTTGACCAGAATCGAACCTGGCACCCTTCAGTCAGCAGGCCGATGCTCTATCCACTGAGCCAAACCAGTTAGGGCTGGACATTGATTTTCAATTCTCTAGGCTACATACCTAGGAGTGGGATTGCCGAGTTATATGGTAAGTGTTATGTGTGACTTTATAAGAAGCTGCCCAAATTTTTCAGAGTGGCTATACCATTTTGTATTTCAATCAACAATTATATGGTCTCCACTTCTCTGAATGCTCACCAGCCCTTAAGAGAGTCAGTATTTTTTAAATTCAGTCTTTCTCTGAGTTGTGAAGTGGTATCTTATTTTATTTTTTATTTTTTTTAAATATATTTTATTGATTTTCCACAGAGAAGAAGGGAGAGGGATAGAGAGCCAGAAACATCGATGAGAGAGATCGATCAGCTGCCTCCTGCACGCCCCCCAGTGGGGACGTGCCCGCAACCAAGGCACATGCCCCTGACCGGAATCGAACCCGGGATCCTTGAGTCCGCAGGCCGACGCTCTATCCACTGAGCCAAACCGGTTCGGCATGGTATCTTATTTTAATTTGCCTTTCCCTAATGACTAATGAGGTTGAACATAGGCTTTTTGCCATCATTGTATCTCTTTTCAACAAGTGTTTATTCAAGTGTTCTGACCAATTTTTAAATGTGTAGTTTGTTTCCCGATTGTTGAATTTTGAGAGTTCTTCACATAGTCTGAATATGATTCATTTGTTGGATATAAAATTTACAAATATTTTTACCCAATCTTTAGCTTGTCTTCATTTTCTTAAAGTATCTTTCACATAGCAAGTTAATTTTGATAAAGTCTAATATAACATTTTCTTTTATGGATCATGCTTTCAGTGTCATATTTAAGACTTCATCTACTGCCAAATCACATAGTTTCTCATGTATTTTCTTCTAAAAGTTTTATAGTTTATATTTAGATCCATAATCAATTCTGAGTGAATCTTTATAGAAGGTATGAGGTTTAGGCTGAGATTTTATTTATTTTTTCCTGTTTCTTTTATAAAGTATCTGTCCCTTTACCAATGTCACACTGTCATGATCTCTGTAGCTATAAAATAAGTCTTAAAGCTGTTAATTTGATTCCTCCAAATCTATTTTATTTCATCAGACTGATATAAATAAATATTTGAATAAATAAATTGAGGACTAAATTTTTCTTACAGAAGAATTAAAAATAATATATAAGGAATGAGGAAAATATAAAATCACCATTAAATCACCATAGTAATAATTGCAATAGGCAATATTCATTGATGAATGTTAATATTGTTAGTGAGCAAAATGTTAAGGAGAAACAGGATAGTTGCTTGGTCTCTAGGTATCCTCCCAAATTATTTATGTTAATATGATGGTTTTAACATATATTTCAGATTGTTTGATATCCCTTTCTGAAGGAGTAGACATTAATTCTCCTCCCCTCAAGTGTAATCTGGATTTAGTGACTCACTTATAACAAATAGAATATGGAAAGGTAAAACCATAATTGTACAGTGTAGAAACCTGGCAGATAGTACTTTAACCAAGTGATCATGGTTATCATCACCAGCAAAAAATCAAGTTGAAATTAAGTGCTCTGATATGATGCAGTGAAAAGGGCACATTGTCCCTGTGATATATTTTCCAAAAGTGCATAACATCTATTCTCGAGAAAACATCAGATGAACTCAAATGGCTATAAGACATGAACAGGACTCTTCCAAAGTGTCAAGGTCATGAAAGACAAGAAAAGACAGAGGACTGTCACAGATTGGACAGGACTATGGAGACATGATGACTAAATGCAACACGGTGTCCTGCATTAAATACCAGAAATGATAAAACTGTGAAAAAATGATAAAAACCACATAAAGTCTATACTTTAGTTAATATCATTGCACCACTGTTAATTTCTTAGTTTTGCTAACTCTACCATGGTTATGTAAGTTGTTAACATTTGGGGTAGATTTGTGAAGGGTATAGTGAATTCTCTATACTATATTTGCAACTCTTCTATAAACCCAAATTTATTTCAAAATGAAATGTACAAAAGCCATGTTTCCCTTTGATCAATCATAAATGCCAAAGTATTAACAACCAAAAAATTAGCATTGTTCTTTTACGACCGCTAGTAAAGTAATTAGTCATAAGCATTAAAAAACAATCCTTTCACTCACAAAAAAAACTCACATTTTCCCAATTTTAATTAAGTCAGTAACTTCTAGTAGTGAATAAGAAGTCTATACTGGTATATTTCTGCTGTTAGAAACTGTATTGTATACTCTTGGAACGTTATCTATTGCTTTTGCCATTGCTTTCTCAGTTTTTCTTTCCTTTGAAAAAAAAAATCACCATAATTTTCCTTGAGGAATCTTGTGCCCCTCCCCCATCCCCATTCTCAATAATTTGGTTTGGATAGGTATAAAGTTCAAGGATGGACCTTCAAAGTGTTCCCTATTCCTGGTGCTAGTGATGGATTCTAGAATGAGTACATCCCTCTTCATGGTTCAATCAGAGCTAATCCTGAGACATTACTTAAGTGTCTGGAAAACAGCTATCTCTCATTGCACTGAATTGTTATGATTGATATAATCTTAATCATGGAGCTATTGGAACCCACAAGATGGAGATGAATTCAACAGAGGAAAGCAGAGCTAAGAGATGAGGAGAATGACAGAAATACCCGGTCCTGATGACATTATTTAAGCCACTTTATTTAGCTATGTCTAAAGACTGTTTTTCTGAAAAACTGACCTAGACTTTTCAGTTTTATGAGACAATTAACTTCTTAATTAACATTTTGCAATTTGGGGAGAAGTTAGAATTAGGCATATGCAATGTGCATCCAAGAGGTCCTCTAAAATTATAGATATACATGTTGAATAAACTAACCCTGAGGTTCTTATTTCTGTCCTTTTTAGACAGGAAATGAAGCAAATTATTTCTTAGGAACCCTACTAATTTATTCTATACCCATTCCATTTAAAGGTGAAGTATAAAATAATAACTCATCTTGCCTTTCAGTTGCTCACAACATAGAAGACATAACAAAGAGCCCAAGACATATATTCTGGTAAAGAACAATGTAATCAATCAATGCTATAAAATTAATAGATAACTATGTGTGTAATATTCAATAACTCAAGAGAATGAATTGGATGGCATCTAAAAATGAGCCCCACAAGACTAGAAAGTTCAAAGTCAAGAATCTTTACAATCTCATATAAGATATAAATAAACTTTACTATATCTGTAGAACCAAATTAAAGAAGCCATTGAAATATAGTGTTTTCTAGAAGCAAAACTTTAAGCAAATAAAACTATGCCTCTGCACTTGTATCTCCACCCATCTGTTCAGCAGAAACTTAATGTATTAAGAAGAGTGTAGCCCTAGCTGGTTTGGCTCAGTAGACAGAGTGTCGGCCTGCAACTGAAGGGTCCCAGGTTCAATTCTGGTCAAGGGCACATGCCTGGGTTATGGGCTCGATCCCCACTGGGAGAGTGCAGAAGGCAGCTGATCAATGATTCTCTCTCATCATTGATGTTTCTATCTCTCTCTCCCTCTCCCTTCCTCTCTGAAATCAATAAAAATAATATTAAAAAAAGAAGAGTGTATATATCACATCTGCCTTCTTGTGCAAACTATAACTTCAGTTATATACAATTTCCCCAATTAATCTGAAATATCGTAATTGAGTTTATAACTCATAAAGTGTAAACTGAATGGACTGATTCCATTCTTATGACATACTCAAAAGGAAACTGTCCTTTTGAGAAAAGGTCTCTAAATTAAGGAGATAGTATTAGCAGACTTTTGAAAACCATATCAGGCATGATAAGATTACATTCATAGCATGCAGGTGACATGATTTTAAAATCCAGAACCATTGGATTCCAGTTCAAATAATTTTAGCAATCTTTGAATTTCCTACTCTTGACAAACCTCTTATCCCCTCCCTCCCTTATTTACCCAAATGGTTCACAAATTAAGTTACATAAAACTCTACATGGAAGATGTATAAAGGTGAGATAAGAGGACTGGCGGATGTTCTTCAGTTCATGCTTTGAGCAGGAAGGGCACTAGAAATGGCACTGGTTTGAATGACATTTGGAGTAATGGCCTGCCATTCTGCTGGCACTTTCAGTGTTAAGCAAGTGATCTGCAAAGTAAAGTGGATTCGCAGTCAGAGTCAGCACCAGTGCACAGGTCGCCCGTAAAAATAGAAGATTCCATTATTCTTCAGGTTCCCTAGAGGGAGTAAGGTCTCTAGCATCATTACCAGGACTAAATCTGACTTTTCTACCTCCCCTAATTTCCTCCTAGTAATTATAGGTCAAGCACTCTTTTGTAAATTATAAAACCTTTGTTCTTATCAAAAATGAATAGCTGAGGAAAAAAATTATAAAAAGAGTCCAAGGAAAAAAATTTCAATTAGAAAACCAAGCTAATTTGGTATGACCAAAGACTGTCAGGCATACTGACAGTGCTCTATTATGCAGTCATTTGGGCTCTTTCAAATTAGTTATGTTAATGTCCTGTGAGTGAATGTAACACTTGGATGGGACAAGATTTCTGCAATTAATTTCTGCAGTCAGTGGAGAGACAAGCAAATTTATTTTCCCCCTCTCTGGGAATTGGTGGTGGAGGGTGTGAGGTAGCGAAAGTGCATTTAGGAACAGAGTACAAGCTAAACACAAGCCCTAAATAAAGCAGAAACAATGGGAGCCAATGCCTCCTCATTCATTCAATTGACAATGTTTTGCAGCTTAAACCTGTTTTATTAATTATGTTTGACATTTCCTTAATTAGTTTCATTTACACCAAATCAATCCCTACTGCTGTATGGCATCATTTATCATTTTGAAAAATTTGCATACTGAGTGCTGACTTTTCCTACTTAATTATACATTAAAAGTGTCAAGCGCACTTGCTGCCTGGCATTATCTGCGGCAGAAAGGTTTGTGGCTGGACGGTGATGGTATTAATCATTAAGAGCCCCCAAGTGCTGCTGGGTAATATCTAGGGAGTAGAGTGGCTCTCATTTTAACGCTAGAGAGCAGAAGTGCTTTTGTAAAATGACCCAGAGCAAAAACAAAATAAATGACCTAAAACATCCGGTGTACTGTAGTGCTTTGCTCTTTCAACAAAAATATGCTTTGGTGGAAAGGTTTACTATTAACTATTCATTTTCTGTAGATTTAAACACTATGAATGCAGTAGTAGTAAATTTGTGATCTGTGCTTGAACTTGAAGACAAGATATTTCAGTTGAATATATAATGGTGGCTTGGTAGCATACATTCCGATACATGCCAACTCCAATGTGTTACTTTACAAATGAAAGCTAGAAAATATAGTATACCATTAATACAGTGATTGATGTTGCTCATTTCTTTCCTACTTACAACTTTCAATGAATAGCAACTATTTTTCACTGAACAACATGGAGCACAACTAAGCATAGACTATGGCTGAAAAATCTAATACTATAATAGAACTTCATTTGTATAGTCTAATAGTTTTCAATATTATGGAATTTTCAGTGATGAAAAAATTATAAGACTGCATAATTTTAAGCAAAAAGCATGATTGTGAGCCATAGCGACGAAAGAGTTAACAAGAACCTGTTTGTACATTCTATCTCAACTACGCCTTCCTTCATGTCAGAACCCAAACTTAGTGCATTTAATATTCAAATTCATTTTCAAATGCTTGCCCATTAACATAATATATGCCACTTTGCAAGCCTGGTCAGAGAAATCTGTAACTAAATAATTTTCAAGTTCCCTTCATATCAGATGCATTATATGCAGTGTGAAATTATTTCCCCACTCTATCCCTTTGCTGAACAGCAGAAAACCAACACACAACATAGTAGATATTTCTGCAAGTGCATTACATTATTTTAGAAGCTACTATATATGCAGGAAAGTTTATAATTGCTAATTTTAGAGGAACATTTAATTGCATATCTTGTATATAATTATAAGGTTAATATGCAATTGCAAGACAGCATTACTTAAAACTTAGAAGAATATATATGGCACAAATGTATGCAAATATTATAACTCATTTATGTTTGCAGTTAAATATGCTGTGTCTTTAATGATTCCATCATTAAATGTACTTGTTTTTTCTTACATGAAAACAATGCAATAATGGAAAATACACACAAAAGAGTGGTGAAGGCCTCGGGCAGGGGGCGGAGGTGGGCTAGAAGAAATCAATGGGGAAAAATAGGGGACATATGTAATACTTTCAACAATAAAGACTTAAAATAAATAAATAAAGTAAAAGAAAATAAACATCTAATTTAATATTTAATTTTGGAAAACACCATGATCCATGTATGTAGTGATAATTCAGTTAAATTTTAAAAACAATGTTGAAACCAATAGTAGCATTTTTATGTCTTGAATCTCTAAATTTTATATCTTTAAATCTATACTTATTTATTTCTTGCCTTTCCAAGTTATGTTTCTTAATTCTAGTTATAAATTTAAAGGACATAAAGCTTTCCTCATCAGGAAAGAATAAAATTTCATAATAATAGTGGTGATCATGATAATAAGGGATAGCATGTTTAACATTTACTATGTCCCAGTCACTGTGCTAAATGTTTTATATTTATTAGACTTTATCCTCACAATAATCTGATGAGACAGATATATGATTACCCCACTAAGGCTAACAATTTTTAAGTAACCCATCTAAGGCCACAGGTCTAAGTGGCAATCTTACAAAAAGATGGACCCTCCAATCTCCATGTTCCCAGTGATTTTGCTGAAGTACAAATGTTTATAATATTCCACAGACTTCTAGATGTGAATATGTTTACATCTGACCCTTCAATGAGATTTAAGCCCTCCTTTGTCATCTTTGTTCACCAGAGTTCACCATCAAATACAGAACAAAATTGGGTATATTGTAGGAACTGACAGTTTCCATAAGTAAGTCTGTGGTGAGGGAAATGTTTTATAATGCTGAGTACTGCAACTGATCCCTCTCATTGTCAAATAATCTTCCTCACCCTAGTCTCACAATACACTCAGAATCTGTGTTTGTTTGGGGGGGAAAAAGTATCAGCCGTTTCTCCTTCACTGCTCCTCCACTGTGTTCTTCCTCTGTGTCCATGGCCAGGCCCTTCTGGTGTTCCTGTACCTTTCAACTTGCTTACGGATGCTGGTGTAATGGCAGAGGATAATTTATGTTCATAATCTAATAACAGCTAACTCAGAGTTAAACCCAAAGAGGAAATCAGGACTTGACGTCAATCTTTCACAAACAGCATATTCTATAGTATGTAGCTATATATTAGTTTTAATATAACGGTTGATAACCTGATCTAAAGTCAAAGACAAAATTTACCCAGGGTATTAATATTTTCCAACATTTTGGGGGGTATTTGATATTGCAAACTTTAAAACTGTAGAAGTAGATTTTTCTTGGCACTAGATTTTATTACATATTTTTAAAAGAAAAACTGTTCAATGTGGGAATTGAAATTCAAATAATCACACATTGAAATAAACATATGCATGCGTGAATCACATAAACATAATGCTAGTGTATATCCGCCCCACACAGCTTTGCTTGCTTCATTATATGGAGTAGCTCCAGATACATGCGGCCTTTCACAGATACACACACACACACACACACACACACACACACACACACACAATATCTATAATCTATATTTATATAACTATAGCTGTAATCTATATTTGTATAACTATAGCTGTATAGCTATATGTATTCTACAGTTCAGAAATTCTCCACTTGTTAAAAATTAGCAAAACTCATTTACTTAGCTCTTACAGGATTCATTAACCTTTGTCTTCTTTTAAGAAACCAAGAACTATTCTAAAACTGACATTGTCATTAAAACCCAATAGGTAGTTAACATTTTTAAATTAAAGTCATTAGATAAGGTTTTCAAGAGTTAAAAAAAAGATTAGAAAAAATTCAAGTGAGAAAAATTATTTTGCTTTGGGTGTAAAAGGCCCCAAGAGGAATTCAAGATTTGTTGGAAAGTACTCTTTCCCAATAAGAATACCTATGAAATTTCAAGGAGTGTTTTTAAAGATTTAACTCTTCCATGCTTCAAAATGAAATAACTCTTCAATAACAAGTATATAGTTATCATATTATCCAATAAAGAAAAATTATGTTATACAATAGGCTAAAAATTTTCAAGTGACAGAGTTCTAAGAACTACATTATCATTTCACATTTTTTTATTTTTTTAGAGCTGTCATTTCCTTTATTTAAATAGCTTTGTTTTGAAGAAGAACTTCAGCTATTGTTTTTTTGTTTATTGTTTGTGCGTACAAAGGGTTTGTTTATAATATTAATTTTTTTCCTTTTTTCTTTATTGATTAAGGTATTACATATGTGCTTTATTCCCCCACAGTCCTCCACCCCCCACTCATGCCCTCACCCCCTTGATGTCTGTGTTCATTGGTTATGCTTATATACATGCATACAAGTCTTTTGGTTGATCTCTTCCCCTTACCCCCAGCCTCCCCTACCTTCCCTCTGAGGTTTGACGGTCTGATCGATGCTTCTCTGTGTCTGGATCTGTTTTAGTTCATCAGTTTATGTTGTTTATTATATTACACAAATGAGTGAGATCATGTGATATTTATCTTTCTCTGACTGGCTTATTTCACTTAGCATAATGCTCTCCAGTTCCATCCATGCTGTTGCAAATGGTAAGAATTCCTTCTTTTTTACCGCAGCATAGCATTCCATTGTGTAGATGTACCACAGTTTTCTAATCCACTCATCTGCTGATGGGCACTTAGGCTATTTCCAAATCTTAGCTATGGTAAATTGTGCTGCTATGAACATAGGGGTGCATATATCCTTTCTGATTGGTGTTTCTAGTTTCTTGGGATATATTCCTAGAAGTGGGATCACTGGGTCAAATGGGGGTTCCATTTTTAGTTTTTTCAGGAATCTCCATACTGTTCTCCACAGTGGCTGCACCAGTCTGCATTCCCACTAGCAGTGCACAAAGGTTCCTTTTTCTCCACATCCTCGCCAGCACTTGTCATTTGTTGATTTGTTGATGATAGCCATTCTCACAGGTGTGAGATGGTACCTCATTGTCGTTTTGATTTGCATCTCTCAGTTGATTAGTGACTTTGAGCATGTTTTCATATATCTCTTGGCCTTCCTTATGACCTCTTTTGAAAAGTATCTATTTAGGTACGATGCCCAATTTTTGATTGGGTTGTTTATCTTTCTTTTATTAAGTTATATGAGTTCCCTGTAAATGTTGGAGATTAAACCCTTAACGGTGATAACATTGGCAAATATGTTTTCCCATGCATTCGGCAATGTAGCAGGATACAAAATTAACACCAAGAAATCTATGGCATTTTTATACACCAATAATGAACTCACAGAAAGAGAGATTTAAAAAACAATCCCATTTACCATCACACCAAAAAAATTAAGATACCTAAGAATAAACTTAACTAAGGAGGTAAAAGACCTGTACTCAGAAAACTACAAAACACTGAAAAAAGAGATAGAGGAAGACATAAACAGATGGAAGAATACACCATGTTCATGGATTGGTGGAATCAATATCATTAAAATGTCCATACTACACAAAGCAATCTATAGATTCAATGCACTCCCCATTAAAATACCAACGGCATATTTCACAGACCTAGAACGAACTCTCCAAAAATTCATCTGGAGTAAAAAATTAAAAAAAAGACACTGAATAGCTGCAGCAATCCTGAGAAAGAAAAACAAAGTGGGAGGGATCACAATACCAGATAACAAGCTGTATTACAAAGCCACTGTTCTCAAAACTGCCTGGTACTGGCACAAGAACAGATATATAGACTAATAGAATAGAATAGAGAACCCAGAAATTGACCCAAACCACTATGCTCAATTAATATTTGACAAAAGAGGAAAGTACATACAATGGAGTCAAGACAGTCTCTTCAATAAATGGTCCTGGGAAAACTGGACAGATACATGTAAAAAATGAAACTAAACCACCAACTTACACCATACACAAAAATAAACTCAAAATGGATAAAAGACTTAAATATAAGATGGGAAACCATAAAAATATTAGAGGAATCCACAGGCAGAAAAATCTCAGACATATGCCAAAGCAATATATTCACCAATACAGCTCCTAGGCCAATGGAAACTAAAGAAAAAATAAACAATTGGGACTACATCAAAATAAAAAGTTTCTGTACAGCAAAAGAAACCATCAACAAAACAATAAGAAAGCCCACTGCATGGGAGAACATTTCACAATTTAATAGATCATTAATTTGTAATTATATTGGCACTAGAGGCCCAGTGCATGAATTTGTGCACAGGTAGGGTCCCTAGGCCTGGCTGGCGATCAGGGCTGATCGGGGCATCTCATCCAGTCCCAGTCAGGGCTGATCAGGGCCGGCCAGCAGGGGGGAGGGGCTGCAGGAGGTTGGCCGGCCAGGGGGAGGTGCTGCAGGAGGTTGGCTGGCCAGGGGGAGGGTCTCCAGGAGGTTGGCCAACCAACCCCCATTGGGGTCATCAGGGCCATTTGGCCAGGGGGAGGGACTGCAGGAGGTTGGCCAGCCACAGGAGGTTGGCTGTGGGAGCGCACTGACCACCAGGGGGCAGCTCCTGTGTTGAGTGAGTCAGTGAGTGTCAACCAGCTGTTTGGTCGTTTAGGCTTTTATATATATAGATAATAACTGTAGTTTTACTGTCATTAAAAAACAGTAATATGCCTTGTACCTTGTTTTTGAAAATACAATTCTTTAGTGAAATAAACCAATTATATGCTTCTGCATGTGAACTGACATCATTGTCTATTCTCCAAAGGGTGTCATATTTAGCTATATCTATCCATACCACAGCTTCTCACTGAGAAAAATGGCATGTGTGGATGAGGAACACCTAAACCTAAGAATATGGTTGGTAGTTGTGGAAGTTTTAGAGCATGAAGTTGACTCTAGCATAGCTTCATAATTACCATTCTCTAACACAATAAACTAGACACTATTGGAAATGACTTGTAATGTTACTTCTACTATTTTTCTTTCATATTTACTTACCCAGAAAAATATATAAACTCCAGCATCATAATGATTTCCTACAATTAAGTCCCTGTATTCCTTTCACAGTATCTTGTATTGCTTCCTCTTAACATCCCTTAATATTTCCATAATTTTCCATAATAACCTTCAAAGAAAATAACCTCTCTCTAGGCAATTTCTCTCCATTTTTATTTATATACCTACCACCAGATTAATTTTTAACATACCACTCTTTTCATAGCTTCTCATCTTAGAAACACTCCAACTTTACATTTTAGTTGTCAATTGTTTTATGTGCCAGTCAAGTAAAACCACTCTTACTTAAATAGTCTTTCTGGTTTTCCACATCTCTGAGTATTTTAATATACCTTTGTTTTAATCTGAAATACTCTGCCACTTGCTACCTGCACATCTAAATTTTACTAATTGTGTTCTCCCTCAATTGAAAGTGATAGCACATTTCTCTGGTTCCCTACAGCAATGCCGACACTATAGAACAGCATTTAAATGTGTCCTATAGCATTGTTTTTATTGTTTACTGTTTGTGTGTGTTCTTTCCCAAACTACATTTTAATTTTCTTGGATGATCATATAATTTCTTTTTCTTCACATACACAGAAATGTCATGGACACTGTCACTGATATCTATTCCTCTTTATCTTTGTCTGTACTGTGAGTTCCGTAAGAGATATTACAATACTTAGAAGAATTGCTGATTCACAATCAACATTCAAGAAAGTCTATTTAGATATTAAATAAAACAAAACTTCTTTTTTGGTCTATAGTTTTTCACAAAACAGATAAATATGCACATTAATATGTGCATATAGAGAAAAATAAAGCAAGGGTATTATCATAAAATAATTAATCCTTCAAAGAACTTGCTATTTCAGCAAACTCTTAAAGGAATCTCATTTGGAATTCAAACAATGCATTATAAACTAATTTTTATGTAATTAAATATAAAACTTTAATATTTTAAAAGCAGAGTACACCTGCATTTGACTCTAGATTAAATATCTAGTCACAGGAGAAAGCATGAAATGACTTTTTTCAGCAGGGGTTACTTGTAAGGTTGAGAGACAAAATCAGACACTTCTAAGTGAAATTTTTTCAAAAGATTCAACAGAAATCAAGAGCATAATATCACAATTAAGAAGCTTTTGAAACACTTTAATGTCAATTGTGGACTCAAATAGTTTAGGTGTCATAATTGCAGGTTATTTAATACAGCTCAGCCTACTTCTAAATTCCTGAGTCTGCAAAAGGCAACATAAGTAGGGAGCAATTAACTTTGTCTTGAGAGGTAAGACTAGCCTGAGACTTGCTATCATGTACAAGGTGTTGGCAAAATAATACTTTATTAGACAATCAAGCAGCAGTCCAACAGAATAAAAAAATTAAAAGAATAAAAAATTTTAAAATGACAGTGATAAAAATATTTTATAGCGTTTTTTCCCCTGAGTGTATAGCTTGTCAAAATTCTAATGCTATAAAAATGAAAGGTGTAAGATAGCCTTTTTTATTCAAGGGAGTTAACCTTCTTTATTCTCTAAATTTGATGTACAGAATGACAGGGAATAGAAAGGAGAATGAGAGAGAAAAGAAGAAAAAGATGAATATCAACAATATTTGTGTTACATTTAATTAAGAAGTTATTAGTGTGATAAAATAAGATAAAAGTTACAGATTAAAATTTTAAGGTAAAACATCAAGGCTAACTTTACCATTGGAAATTCAAGCTTTTCCTCTAAGTGTGAAATTAAAAGTTCATTTAAAATTCCAAACTTTTCCTCCCTCTTAGTCAGGGCTTTCTTGTTTGCAGATAAGAATATCTAACTCAATTAGCTTAAAGAAAAAAGAAAAGGTATTGATTTGCATAACTTAAAGGCCCCATATCTAAAAGTCAGTCATCCTGAAGACATCCCTTTCCTTGGGCTTTTCTCTCTGTTGGCTTTATTATCAAGTAGAGTGTTCTTATGTAGTAGCAAAGATGGTCAACAGTGTTTTTATTGGATTTAATAGTACTCTAAGTAACTCCAGCAAAGGTCCTAGAATTTTGATTGTCAGAATTTGCATCACATACTCAGTCCTGTATCAATCAAAGTGGTGACTAGAAGAATGCAGTATGTGTTCGTTGGGCAGGTCTGAGTGACATGCCAGTCTGAAGCCAGTGCGGGGGGGGGGGGGGGGCCACTCATCTAAACCATATGGAATCCGTTCTATCCACCCAAAGGAAGAGTTGGGGCCTTTTTGCCCGAAAAAGGGGTACTGAACAACAAAAACATATTGTCCACGTGTCCACGCTCTACTCTAAGGAAGAAAAGTTGATATCAATAATATGAAAATATAAGCTGCTGGATAACTTTGTGTAATAAGAGAGAAAAAAATAAAAACTAATTGTGGGAAACTGGCTATCTACACTAATAAAAGAGAAACATGGTAATTAGCGTACGACCGCTACCCTTCCCATTGGCTAATCAGCATATCCTTATGCAAATTAACTGTCAGCCAAGATGGCGGCCGGCAGCCATGCACTGAAGCAAACAGGGAGGCTTGCTTGCTTCAGTGACTGCGGACTCCAACGTTCCCCGCCTAACTTGCCAGCCTCTCAGCTGCAACTCTAAGCAACTATGTACTATGTTGCAAATAAGAAGCTAAAAAAAACCCCAGAAACCAGCCGGACTGAAAGCCAGCCGGACCGCAACGTTGTATCGATGTTTTCAGCAGCGAGGCCTCAGAGCTAAAGCTGGCCCAGAATAAAAAAAAAAAGAAAAGAAAACAAGGAGCAGTTGAGAGCTTCAGTCACTCGCTTCCAGAAAACAGCCCTCAGCCCCTCACCCAGACTGGCCAGGCACCCCAGTGGGGACCCCCACCCTGATCCAGGACACCCTTCAGGGCAAACCAGCCGGCCCCTACCCATGCACCAGGCCTCTATTCTATATAGGAAAAGGGTAATATGCCTCCCGGCACCGGGATCAGCGGAGCAGCGAGGCTCCCGGCACCGGGATCAGCATGACAGGGGGCAGCGCCCAAACCCCCTGATCGCCCTGAGGCTCTGTGTGTGACAGGGGGCGGGGCCACTACCTCCCTATCCGCCCTGCTCTGTTTGTGACAGGGGAAGGCGCCCCAACCCCCTGATCAGCCCTGCTCTGTGCCTGATAGGGAGGAGCTCCCCAACCCCCTGATTGCCCTGCAGCTCTGTGTTTGACAGGGTGCAGCGCACCAACCCCCTGATCGGCCCTGCTCTGTGTGTGACAGGGTGCAGCACCCCAACCCCCGCCCCCCCACGGGCCCTGCTCTGTGTGTGACAGGGTAGAGCCATAACCTCTCCATCGGCCCTGCCCCGAGTGTGACAGTGGCGGCGCCCCAACCCCCTGATCGGCCCTGCTCTGTGGGTGATAGAGGGTGGCGCCCCAACCCCCCTCCACAGGCCTTGCTCTGTGTGTGACAGGGTAGAGCCATAACCTCCCCAATGGCCCTGCCCTGAGTGTGACAGGGCGCAGAACGCGCCAACCCCCTGATTCACCCTGCTCTGCTCGTGT
>NW_005871048.1:27978612-28048612 GCF_000147115.1 Myotis lucifugus
GAGCTCCCCAACCCCCTGATCGGCCCTTCTTCTGTGTGTGACAGGATATGGAGCCCCAACCCCCCTGATGGGCCCTGCTTCTGTGAGTGACGGGGCAGCGCCCCCAACCCCCTGATTGGCCCCTTGCTCCTGTGAGTGACAGAGGGGCAGCGCCCCCAAATCCCCCTGATTTGGCCCTGCTCTGTGACAGGGGGCAGCGCCCCCAACCCCCCTGATCGGCCCTGCTCTGTGCGTGACAGGAGGTGGCGCCCGCAACCTCCCCATCGACCCTGCCCTTGAGTGTGACAGGGGGGCGGTGCCCCCAACCCCCCAATCGGCCCTACCCTGAGCGTGACTGAGGGTGGCATCGCAACCTCCCGATCCGCCCTGCTCTGTGCATGACGGGGCGGCGCCCCAACTCCCCAATCAGCCCTGCTCTGAGCCTGACCAGGGGCTGCACCTAGGGATTGGACGTGCCCTCTGCCACCCGGGAGCAGGCCTAAGCCAGCAGGTCGTTATCTCCCGAGGGGTCCCAGACTGCGAGAGGGCACAGGCGGGGCTGGGGGATCCCCCCCTCCCTACCCCCCCGAGTGCACAAATTTTTGTGCACTGGGCCTTTAGTATATATATAATAAACTGATTATATATACCCAATTGTTTAATAAGAACATATTATAACATTTCATAAAATATCTAAGACTATAACCACTTTTCCAAGTATATTAAATATAATAATGGCATCTATACACATCTTTTGGCTAATGTATCCTATCATAAACTTGGTAAGTTCTGTATATGGTTCAGGAGTATTAATCCAAAAAAAGTATAGGCTAAAGTAACAAGGTCAAGAAGGCATAATAGGTAGACACTGTACTCACCTCCTCCCATGAGTACATCAAATGTACAACTAAATTATAGAACAATCAACCTAGATAACCATCTGAAGAGCAGCTGAACCAAAATATGATAACTAAGGATATTAAGAAGCCACATTAAGACTGGTAGGAGGGGTGGAGACAAAACAGGCTGGCCCTATACCCACGTGTGGCAGTTGAGAATCAAGAGGAATATTTCAGCTGCAGAGGTTTCCTGTGAGGAGCGAGGGGGTCTCAGCCCCATGCTGGAGTCTCCAGTCTGGAGCACCAGTGATGGGAAGAGTAACACATAACATCTGGCTGTGAAAATCAGAAGGGATTCCATCCTTCCCTTTAAGACAGTAAGCTGCTGAAATCCAGTGTTCTCTTAAAGGGCCATCCCACAAACGCTTGCTCACAGGCACTCACCTGAGGTTCTGATGGAGGGACAGGGGCTTCATGGATTCCAGAGACATACAGGAGAGACAGAATTGTGTGAGTCTGATGCATGGGCTGGAGGGACAACCACCAATGTCATTGTGTTGAGTCCTAGTCCCATGAGGCTGATAGGCACCATTGTTCCTGTGTGAATCCTTTCCCCACCAGCTAAATCTGAATCAACATTAGCCTGGTGAACTCCACTAGCTCACCCTGATGGCTCTCTGAGACAATCCCCACCCAACTTACCCTTAACAGGAGGCTCTTTCAGTGGCAACCAGCTGGAGCACTCTTTGCAGTCTTCCTTAAAAAACTCTCAAGGAATTCCAGTCAAGCTGGGGAGACACAGAGACATTCAGGGATAGACTGAGTTGTGTGGCTTCAGACGAGAGAGCTGGAAGAACAGCCACCAACGTCCCTGAGTTGTGCTGTCCTCCCACA
Organism: Myotis lucifugus; assembly: GCF_000147115.1. NCBI lineage: Eukaryota > Metazoa > Chordata > Mammalia > Chiroptera > Vespertilionidae > Myotis > Myotis lucifugus. The sequence continues at coordinate 27,980,325 of NW_005871048.1, forward strand.
TAGCCGAGTGCTATCTTTCCTGTGTCAAGCCCTCCTCCCACAGACCAAATCTGAACCTGCATCAGTCTGAACTCCACTAGCTCCACCCTGATGATACGTTGAGATTCTACCCAACTTGCTCACACCCCAGGTTTTTTTGGCAGCAACCAGCCTGGGCCTATGTTGCAATCTTTCTTGAAAAACTGTTGTCAAGCCTGTGAGCTGGGGAGTTGGGGAATGGGCAGGCACATACAGGGAGAAACTAAATTGTGTGCCTTCAAAGTGAGAGCTGGAGGGACAGCCACTATTGTCCCTGTGTTGGGTCCTCTTCCCACATGGCCAAGCCTGATTCTTCATTAGCCTAGTGAACTCCTTTAGCTCCACCCTGAGAACTCCCTGAGACACTGCCTCACCCAACTTGCAGTCTGCCCAAGGTTCTTTCATTGACTGATCTTAGTTGGGTCTTTTGCTGGCAACTGGCCCAGCACGAGCAGCTACCAGCCACGGATCACTTTGTACCTCCTAACAGGTAGTCCCAGGCCAGTCATGGGCTACATCTGATGTTGACCTGCACTGGAGTCTCTCCCAAGAGGCCCCAGAACAAATATATCTGGTGGCCAACTTCAGACCACAGCAGAACATCACCTAAATAGCTCCACAAGAAGAACATCCAAAGGGAGGTCTCATCAGGCACCAAACATTGCTTGGGCAAATCCCATATCTTGTACACTGTGGTCATGGCCAATCCTCATAGCCATTAGCTTGAGGGAAAATCCCACCCACGGACATGCCAACAGCAACCAAGGCTCAACTACTACAGGAAGGCACACACAACTGACACAATGGACACTCCTGGAACATCCATCTCAGGTGATCAGGGAGACTGCATGACTGGGCCCCACAGGACATTGACTATATAAGGCCACCTGCCAAGATTGAGAAATATAGCAGATCTACCTAATACATAGAAACAAGCACAGAGAGACAAAGAATGGGGAAACAAAGAAACATGTCCTAAATGGAAAAAAACAAACAAAAAAACCCAGGATAACTCTCCATAAAAAGTACTAAAGGAAATGGAGGCAAAAAGATGCAGAGTTCAAAACACTGGTTCACTGGTTATAAGAATGCTCAGGAAAATTCAGCGAAGAGATAATAAACATAGAAATCATAATAAAGAACCAGTCATCAATAAAGACTACAATAACTGAAATGAAGAATACATTAGAAGGAATCAATAGGAAATTAGATGAAGCAAGAAGTAAATCAATAATTTGGAAGACAAGGTAGCAGATAACACCCAATCGGAGCAGGAAAGTTTTTAAGAATGAGGATAATCTAAGGGACCTTTGGGACATCAACTATAATAGCATCCACATCATAAGGGTTACAGAAGAAGAAAAAGGAGAGCAAGGGATTGAGAACCTATTTGAAAAAATAATGATGGAAAGCTTCCTTAACCTAGCAAAGAAAATACACATACAAGTCCAGGATGCACAGAGAGTCCCAAACAAGATGAATCCAAAGAAGCCCATACCAAGACATATCATAATTAAAATGTCAAAGGTTAAAGTCAAAGAGAGAACCTTAAAAGGACCAAGAGAAAGTTAGTTACTTACAAAGGAGCTGCCTTAAGATTGTCAACTGATTTCTCAACAGAAACTTTCAGGCCAGAGATATTTGCTAAGATATAGCTGATAAGATGTTAACAACCAATGAAATTGAACCAGTAATCAAAAAACTCCAAACAAACAAAAGTCCTGGACCAGATAGCTTCACAGGTGAATTTCACCAAACTTTTAAAAAAGAATTAACCCCTATCCTCTCAAACTATTTCAAAAATTCAAGAGGAGAGAAGTCTCTCAAGCTAATTTTACAAGGCCAGCATTATTCTTATAAAAGCAGACAAACATTTAAAAAAAATATAAATCAATATTCCTGATAAACATAGATGCAAAAATCCTCAACAAAATGTTAGTAAACCAAATTTAACACCACATTAAGAACATCATACATCATAATCAAGTGGGATTTATACCTGGGATGCAAGGTTGGTTCATTATCTGAAAATCAATTAATGTGATATACCACATTAAGAAGAAAAGATAGAATAAAAATCATATGATCATATCAATAGGTGCATAAAAAGCATTTGACAAAATTCAGCATCCATTTATGATTTAAAAAATCTCAGCAAAGTGGCAATAGAGGGAACATAACTCAATGTTGCAGTTTCCTCATGATAATATTATTGTTGATGGGAGGATTGAATTAATATACTTCCTGGACACTCACATCGTGGCTGCTGTTTACATTATTTTTCTAGTAATTTAAAAAAATAATTCAGTCTCACAGTACTTTCGAAGTCAGTGCAATATAGTAGAAACAGCATGGACTTGGGAATTTTTAACTTCATTACTTCTATGCTTCTATGTCTCTGGGTCTATTTTTGTCTCTGGCTATATGACTTGGAGCAACTTACATAAAATCTCTTAGCCTTTATCTCTTTACAATAAAATAATTATTACAAAGATTTTCTCCCAGAACTATTAGTAAAAGTCATGATAAAATATCCAAACTATCAAGTATAACTAACCAAAATTTATTGAGCACTTACTATGTTCCAAGTATTGATCTAAGGAGTTTAATGTATTAACTTATCAATCTTACAAGAATACTATGAAGTAGATACTATTATTGTCTCTGTTTTGCAAAAAAAGTAACGGAGAGACAAATCATTTTCCTAAGTCCCCACACTAGTAAGTGACAGAGCAAGCTTTGAATACAAAATCTTACTAAAAAGTAAACAGCCCTAAACACCATACAATATCACCTCTCAAGGTTTGGAAAATTATGGGTGTTCAAGTAAGTGGCACCTGTGATTATCATCTGGATCATCACAAATATTGATGATCATTATCCAACAGATGTTCAGAAGTACTGGTGAATAAAGTATTGCGCCTGACAAAACAATTTACTTAATATTTATTGTTCAAAGTATTACATATGTCTCCTTTTTCCCCCATTGACCTCTCCCTGGCCATTCCCACCCCCCAGCACATGCCCTCATCCCCCTACTGTCTGTGTCCATGGGTTAGGCTTATATGCATGCATACTAGTCCTTTGGTTGATCTTTCACCTCCCCTCACTCCCCCCACCCCGCTGCCCTTGCCTTACCTCTGAGGTTTGGTGGTCTGTTCGATGCTTCTATGTCTCTGGATCTATTTTTGTTCATTAGTTAATGTTGTTCATTATATTCCACAAATGAGTGAAATCATGTGATATTTATCTTTCTCCGACTAGAGGAACTCATTATTTTCAACAGCATATATGGACCTGGAGAGCATGTTCATAGCAGACATATTTTTAAAAGATTTGATAATATAGAACATAGATTTTTCTTCCCTTTTTTGGTAAAATTTTATTTCAACAGTAGTCTTTAGGATCACTTTTTTCATGTTTAGTTTTTTTTAAAGCTTTTCTTTAATAAAATGTTTCAGACTTGGTTCAAATTTATAAAGACTTAACTCACAGAGACCAATTTACTCTCTAATGATTCATTTACTTTAAATGAATTAAATTTGTTGGCAGCATTCCTTGCATTAGAGGGGAAATTTTTTTTACATTTCTAGGATTTATCACTTTATATCTTAAGAAGAGATCAGTTTAACACAATAGAAATAATTTTCTTAGGTAGTAATTTATACTCTGTTATTCAATCATGGTATTATGAGGTTAATTAACACAACCATCATCTCACATTTTTATCTCTTTGGTATGTGTTAGACCATTTCAGTTCTACCCTCTTAGGAAATTTTAATTATATAATTCAGTCATATCAACTAGTAGTCACCATATTTGATAGTAGACTCACAGACCTTATTCATCCTAGAGCAGAGAGTTTGTATCCTGTTACCATATTTTAATAAAGAAAAAATATTTCTATCTTGTATCCGTTTCTATCTAAAATCATCTTCACTCTATGTGATTTGGACCTCATAGAATTGGTAACTATTTCAAAATAGTCAGTGAATAAAGTTGATCTTAAATATTTAACCTAGAAAAGATTCTAATCAATTATTGCTTTATAACCATACATTATGTGTTGGTTTTACTTTAGAAGTATAAAAAATAATAATTGTGCCAGAGTCATTCAAAGTTGTTCTAATTATTAAAATTGAAAATTATATAAGCATGTTTCATGCTAAATTAAGGTTATTATAATGATTTTAGACTCCTGAGTTTTAATTTTATTTTAATAACTATAAATTTTATAAAGTATATTTTAGCTGTTCAGTTAACACTTTGGAAAATGATGTATGAATCAACCAAGAAGTGTTAATAGACCATTACTTTTCATTTATAAGTTATTAGCTAAAACATTAAATTAAGATTTTTAGATGTAAAATTACTTAATAATGTAGGTATTAGGTAAAAATGGCAATTGAATAAATATCCCCCAAATGGAAAATATTGATGGAAATAATTCAGTATACTAAATTGTGTATTATTCATATCCTTAGAGGTCAGAATCTACACAAGGAAAAGTTAATCATAGGTTGTCTATATAGTCCCTAAAGTAATTTTAGCCCTCCTTAATTTTAACTTTTTCCCTGCTTACTTTGAGCAAAGTATTTTACAACAAAATTATTTTAAAGAAAAAGGAGAAAATGTCTTAATATTTATTCTAATCCAATTTGAACTCTCCCTTTCTGTGCACAAACACATAAGACCTTTTTCATATCTTAAATTTTGTCCTGGAAAATTAGGTCTTATTAATAGTTTAAGCATAAAATAGAATACATTAGACTTTGTATTTATAAGCCTTTTTTTTTTTGCTAACTGCTTTGTTGGCACTAAAGTTAAAGAAGCTAATGCCAAATTCTCCATGTTAAAGCAGCTTGTACAGATTGTCATTTTTCCTATTTGAATTTAATTTTTATACTAAGAGGTGTATACTATTAAAAAGTCAGAATTGATTAATATTAGAAGCTTCTAATACAATTGTGTATTCGGGAGTGCCCCTCTCTCCTGTCACCACCACTCCTGGGTGACACACAGCTGCCTGTGGAATACATCACCAGGCTTCTGTACACAGGCCTGGCATTCTGTCGTAATCATTCTTTTCATAGCACAATTTGTGGTTTTCTGTGAAACACAGCTATTGGTCGTTGTGCCTGTACTCAAATGAAGTGATACTGAATTTCTATTATGCATGTGCCTTGGAAACCTCACAGCTCTCCATAAAGATTTTATTCACACAGCAGATTTGTTGTGACTTAGATAGTTTCAGACAATTTTAGATTTGAATGGACATGGCAGGATCTGACAGTATAAAAGAAATATCAGGAAAAGAAACATGTAGAACCAAATGATATATTAAGCAACCTACAGAACAAAGCGAAGAGAATGCCTGCGATTGTAGTAAACAAAACCAGAAAGCACGTCTTTGGAGGAACTCTCACAGAAGCTAATCTTTTTACATTGCATATATGAGTTGGTGATAGAACTTGTCAACTCCTTTCATCCTACAAATTAAGTCTTGACAAAGCCTTGTTCCTTATATAACCTTCATATTTTTTAAATAAATTGTTCATAATAAGACACATTCTAGTTTTCATATATTTTCACAATGGTCTAGTTCACAAATACAAAATAGAAATAAACAAAATCACAAACAAACATTTATTCCTCAACTAGAGTTAGAAGATTTATTTAAAGAGTAATTGTTAGTGAATGTATAAAATGTGAAATTCAAGTGATGGTGAATTCATTCATGGAAAAAGAGGGGAGAGATGAGTTTATATATTTAGGGCAAAAAAATGAATTTAATATGAAGTTTCCTTAAATATTGAGAGTGCACAATGAATCAGGCATAACTTAGGGACTGAAGGTATAACACTGAACAATGCAGATAATACCCATTACTTCACAGAGCTTATTTACTAATGAGAGAAAGATTTAATAATCTTTACTAATGGGAGAAAGATTTAATAATACATTAGACAAAGAAAGACAAATACTGCATGGTATCCCTTATATGTGGAATCTACAAAAGCAAAAAATTGAACTCATAGAAAAAAAAGACTACAATGGTGATTTCCAAAGCCCAGGAATGGGGGAAATAGGGAGTTACTGGTAAAAGAGTATGAACTTGCAGTTATAAGATAAATAAGGTCAAACACATACAAATGGACACTAGGTTGGTGGTTGCCCGAGGCAAGGGATAGAGTTGGAGGAAATAGATTAAGGTGGTCGAAAAGTTCAGATTTGCAGTGACAAGATAAATAAATCCTGGGATGTAATGTACAGCATTGTGACCATAGTTAATGATAATCTATCTACACTAATAAAAGAGAAACATGCAAATTGGTGTCACTCCACTACGGCCACCAGCCAATCAGATGAGTATGCAAATCAACCCAACAAAGATGGCAGTTAATTTGCATATGCGGGCGTGGAGTGAAGACTGAAGACTGAAGAAGCCAAGCCTTGCTGAAGCCGGACCAAAGGCCTGGGTCCCAGGTGCCAGAGGAAAACTGGTGCCGGCAGCCAGGGGAAGGAAGGCCTATTGCGTGATTGTTCATGCAATGGGCTTCTAGTATATATAAAAGCCTCAGCAATCAAATGACTGGTCGCTATGATGCGCACTGACCACCAGGGGGCAGACGCTCAAGGCAGGAGCTGCCCCCTGGTGGTCAGTGCACTTCCACAGGGGGAGTGCCGCTCAGCCAGAACCCGGCTCATGGCTGGCCAGTGCAGCGGCAGTGATGGGAGCCTCTCCTGTCTCCGTGGCAGCGCTAAGGATGTCCAACTAATAGCTTAGCCCAGTGATGGCGAACCTTTTGAGCTCGGCGTGTCAGCATTTTGAAAACTGTAACTTAACTCTGGTGCCGTGACACATATAGAAATTTTTTGATATTTGCAACCATAGTAAAACAAAGACGTATATTTTTGATATTTATTTTATATATTTAAATGCCATTTAACAAAGAAAAATCAACCAAAAAAAATGAGTTCGCGTGTCATAGGTTCGCCATCACTGGCTTAGCCAGTGGTTCTCAACCTTCTGGCCCTTTAAATACAGTTCCTCATGTTGTGACCCAACCATAAAATTATTTTCGTTGCTACTTCATAACTGTAATGTTGCTACTGTTATGAATCGTAATGTAAATATCTGATATGCAGGATGGTCTTAGGCAACCCCTGTGAAAGGGTTGTTCAACCGCCAAAGGGGTCGTGACCCACAGGTTGAGAACCGCTGGCTTAGGCCCATTTCCACAGGGGAAGTGGGCCTAAGTCATTAGTTGGACATCCCCTGAGGGCTCCTGAGCTGCCAGAGGGATGTCTGACTGCCAGCTTAGGCTCAATTCCCCGGGGAGCAGGGCTAAACCGTCAGTTGGACATCCCCCAAGAGGTCCCAGACTATGAGAGGGCACAGACCAGACTGAGGGGATCCGCACCCCCCCCCCACGAGTGCACGAATTTTCGTGCAGCAGGCCTCTAGTATATTATAATACTCAGCATATAGTATATACTGATGGCAATAAATAGGGTAAAAATATACACAATGTTAGAAGCTCAAACTCTTTGGGTTTGTGCTAAATGCTTGCTTGTATTTAGGAATATCTTTTTTCTTGTTTTACTGTTAACTTTGAAGGGGTTAGGGGATAGGCATTCAATTATGAGATGTTTTAGGACTAGAATGACTCCACTCACATTTGAAATAAATTATTTTCAATGAATGTTAATGGAGAGGAAGAAAATCACTTTATTAAAGTGATCTCTCCAGCCAAGAGTATTTTATTTGTCCTTCTCCACTGCAAATTATGCCCAATTAATTAATTAAATCTGAAATTATCAAGTAGAGTATACTTTCAAGTAGAGTATACTTTCCAGGGTTCAGATAGTTAAAAAAAGATAAGTACTTTTCATTACTTATTCAAATTTTTAAAAATAGATGTTTATTTTGGAGTGTTATGACCCCTTACAATCTCAATTCATTGTTTCTTAGGATGAGAGCAACCTCAACTCATTGTTTCTTGACCTGATATAGGACAGGGGAAGCATCTCAAAAAGTCTTCACAGCAATTGACAGTGACTTTCCTGCCTGATTCCCTGGAGCAGGAATCCTATGTGCCAGGATCTTCAAGCTCTACCCTCCCAGTAGTGCATCAGAGAGAAATTATGGTAATCTCAAAATCCTATTGATGTGCAATGACATTTCATCAACTGAAAAAAAATTACGAGTAAAATGCAGAAGATTTTTTTTTTATTATTGAAAGGAACTCAGGTTCATGTGAATAGGTCTCATGTGGGGAGTCTTTTGAAGCTAGAGACTTCAAAGCAGATCACAGACTTCCACTGGGTTAATCACATAATGCAAAAGTGGGGAGATGGAATTACCACCATTCAGTCAAGCTAAATTTATCTTTTATTTTTTTCCAGAGAGAGCAAGTGAATGCCCATCTTTTAGTTCCCAACAGTACACCAATTAAACATGTGTTTGCGAGACTGCTTTGCTTGCAAGCTCTTTAATGTAAATCACACTGGAAAGAAGTTCCAAACAACTACCAGTGGCATTTGATATACCACTTCATTCAGGGGGCACCATTCTCCTTTTGCTGAAATCTTGGGTTTTAAGCATTAAAACATGGCTATTCAACACATAATAGATTACAAAAATAAAAAAAAAATCAGCAAGATTATATTATATAAAGTTAGGGTTAAGAAAAGCTGGACTTTCTGACTACAAATGCTTTGTATATTGATTAAAATTAGTAGAAATCATCTAGAGTGCCTAGAAACCAATAAGAGATAGAAGGAGTGGGTATTATCTTCACCAAACACATATACCATGGTCATCAATGTCTGTAAAAAACATCACAGCCATAGCCCGTTTTGCTTAGTGGATAGAGCGTCGGCCTGTGGACCAAAGGGTCCTGGGTTTGATTCCGGTCAAGGGCATGTACCTCAGTTGCAGGCTCCTCCCCGGCCCGGGCCCTGGTTCGGGCTCATGCAGGAGGCAACCAATCGATGTATTTCTCTCACATGGATATTTCTCTCTTTCCCTGTATCTTCTAAACCGCCCCCCCCCCAAAAAAAAAAAAAGAAAAGTCAATGGAAAAATATCCTCGGATGAGGATTTAAAAAAAAATCACATACAGTGACTAGAAATCAATAAGCAGAAAATCAATTAAGCCTCTGAAAAATAAGGCCATATCTTCCAGGTTCATAGTTTGGTGAAATAATAATAATAACAGGGTTTAATCAGAACAACCTCAGAGATGTATTTAGATAGGTGCCAAGGGTGAGCTGTGGGTGCACACCATCTTTCAGATTTAAAATAATGACTATATGATATCTTTTGTCCCTCAGATGATCTTTCTGAAAGATTAAATTGAATTTAATTACAGTTTATAAAGACTGCCAGAGAATGACCAAGAAAAGGCAAGAAAGACAAGCATACTTCAGATATTTTACTGCAGAAACTAGAATGGGAATGAAATTGTAATGAAAATAGTAGTTGTGTCACAATGTAATGTACAATAAAAACATATATGATATTATCATTTTATGTACTTAAATTATAAATGTTTATAGTTTGTTATATATAACTCTATTATAGAGTGTGTGTAGAATAAATGATAAAGTGGAAACAGAATAAAGGTCCTATGTGTAGTACTTACTCCATATACGTTTTATAAGTTAACGTAAAGGCTAAGTTAGAGTAACAGAGACTCCAAAAACTCAGTGACTTAAATAAGATAAAAGTTTACTTATTTCTTACATAATAGTCCAGATGTCAGTAGTCCCTGCTGACTGGCTGGCTGACTGGCTGGCTCTTCTCCACAGGTCATTCAGAAGCCAGGTTCCTTCCACCTTGTTGCTCCACTGTGCCCCAGGTGTTGTTCTCATCTGAATACTTGAAGCAAACTCCCTACCATATCTGTGTTCTAGCCTGCGAAAAGGGAAAAGAGACAATTTAGCATATTCCACCTTGTCTTTTAAGGAAATGACCTCAAAACTGCATACACTACTTCTGCTTATACACTAGTAACCTAAACTCAATCCCATGGCTCTCTTACGTATTCATTTCCTAGGCTGTCATAAAGTACTACAGACTGGGTGGCTTAAATACCAGAAATCTATTTTCTTCATTATTCTAGAGGCTAGAAGACTAAGAGCAAGGTATCAGCAGTGTTGGTTTCTTCTGAGGCATCTCTCATGTCTTAGAGATAGTCGCCTTCCTCCAGTGTCTTCATATGTTCTTTCCTCTATGCATGTTTGTGTCCTAGTCTCTTCTTTTTATAAGGACACCAGTCATATTGGATTAGCACCCATGCTAATTACTTCATTTAACTTTAATTACCTCTCTAAAAACTCAATCTCCAAATACAGTGACATTCTGAAGTACTAGGGGTTAAAACTTCAGCATATGAATTTTGAGAGTACACAACTTAGCCCATTATATCCGGCTTCAAAGGAGACTGAGAAATGTGATTAGCAGTTGGATGGCCAGACAGTTAACTAGGTAAAACTTCAGTCCTATCACAAAAAGGAAAGGAGGATAGATATTAAGAAGTAGTTAGCAGCATCTGCCAGATTGTTCTAGAATTAATAAACATAAGGCCAAGTATAGATTAGGCAAAAATTCAGCAAGGAAAAGAATGGGAAGAATATGTAATTGATAACAAAACTCAAAAGCAGTTGGACTCCAAGAGAGAAATCCTATTTCAATGCAAAAGCCTGGGTAAAATTAACTGAATTTTAGGAATAGTGAGGCCTTTTCAACTGTGGAGAGTATAACTTAAGATGCATGTAATATCTGGGATAGATTTTTTAAGCATTAGGAGAAACAGATAACTCAGGGTTTATAGCTAGTCTTCTTTGATCTCCACAAAAAGTGGATTTAATTGAGCCATCCATAAAAAGAATTTTATCAATGCTATCATCCTACTTTTATATGTTTAAATGTTGGATCCCGCATGCGTAAGATTACTTATTAAGCTAGAAATGAATAAAAAGGCCTTTACAAAATAAAATAAAAGCCCCATAGTTTATGTAAAATTGCTATATGAACAAGCTATAGGGATGTGTTGTTTCAAAAAATTATTGGTGTACACAAGAGGACAGAGATGGTAAATAAGACACTTGAATTATTAAGCAGAACAGTTTCTGGTTAAATTTTGGCAATTTGACTTTGTGTCTTAATAAATACTCAAATGTGTTCAATGATTTTTTTAAAAAACTCCTCCACAAGACTATCTGAAATATAATGCAGAAACCTACTCATAACCTTCAATTCTGATTCTCAATCCCCATGACAATTCTATCCTGTGAAACCATAAACATGTGAGCACAGTTACAAATTGTTAATTTATGAAATATATTTGAATGGATATTAGCTGGTTTCTTTCTACTGTTACTCATGTTTGGGTACATGCCAGGAGCACCCATTGCCTTTTACCTCACACATACAGGAAGGAAATGGGAGCAGACGGCACTTTTACTAAGAAATATTGTGATTAAAAAATAGTTATACAGCAAAAAACAGTTGCAAACACATAGTATCATTCATTGCTAATGAGTTAAAAGGATACCACAGTGCATATATAAATCACTATACAGTCGCTTGCAGTTTATTTAAATTCATTGTGCCTCATTATAACTGAGCTATGCACCTTTAGGTCTGAGTTGATTAGGAATGCGATAGCTCAGAATAGCTTTTAATTCAGAGAAACATGGCCTGACCTTTACCATAATCCTGTGTGAAACACACTATAGTTTAGACATTAATAATGATGCTACCTCTTTTTCATACTGGTGAGATGCTACTTAAAATTTGGTATTATTAGTTAACAGGCTCAGGCCAATACATCAAAACCAAATTACCCTTCTGTGTATAACTACAGTACTTAATTCTGAGTTCTTCATCTCTCATAACTATTACTTCCTCTTTAAAAATGCTAAAACCAAAATGTAATAGTGTCATGCCATAGCAATAAGTCACAGATACAAACTAAAGGCACTCCTCTTCGCTCCCCGTGGACTGCCACTGTGTGCTGCTAAGGATGTGTGCTTCATGATATACGTTTTAACAGCTAAGGCACTGCTTGTCTTTGACCTTTGTCTCTCAATTTAAGAATGCCATTTCTTCAAATCACCTTCTGGGAAGTCAACTAGCACAAACAATAGAACTTTCTTACCATTCTCATTCTGACACCACAGAAAACACAAATCACAGGTTTACATACCTATTTTCTCTTTTAAAAATTATTTGTAGTGTTTATCACTCTAGATACAGTAAATAATAAAGTGATACGGTTATCAAGTTTAATTGACCGAATAGTTCACTGAAGCTCATCATGGAGAACATTCCTCTGCGCCACCCATTTTCACCTCTTTCCATAGTTGCTTCCCACTCCCCAGAGGTAACTGAGGTTGGCTCTCCTAGATGTTTATTTACTCTGGTATGTTTAACTTGTCTTCCTAAATAACATGTTTATATTGCTAAATCACAATGTCTCCGTGTTAGATATTACATTTTAACTTCCTATAATAAAAAAATAAGAGGTAGCCCTTTTAAGAACATCATCTTCTTAAAATCCAAGATTTCCCTTCATTATCAGTCCTGGGGATTTCCTCTATCACTCATGTATTCAATGCCCTTTCCCAGAACCCTTTTCTTTGGGTTAGAATTTCCTTTGTCTCTGAAAACCAGAAACTCAACACAAGGGATCAAACAAAATGAGAGTCTACTTATTTTATCATGGGCAAAAGAATGGTTATGGGACAGAAAGGAAACTCTATGCTGTTGGAAAAAACACACACACAAAAAAAACAGGCCCCTCAGATCTTGTTTCGTGTTGCTTGCTTTTAATGTCCCAAGACACCAGGTTTTGATAAAAGAAGGCAGCCAGAGCCTCACCTACTTGTACACAAAGAAGACAATGAGGAAGGGCAAGCCCATTCCTTTCCAGAACACTGCCTGGAAGTTGTGCACACAACCTCCACTTAAATTCCATAAGCAGACCAGGCCACACCTACCTGCAAGGGATGGGAAATTTAAGTCTTTATTTTAGCAGATCTGTTACCAAGAAAGGAGGGAAAGTATTGTGGGATACTCAGTCATACTATGTTGTCTTTCTAGATTATTTCAGTGCAGCATATTAAAGGAGCTCTCTGAAAAAGAATAAACTAAAGATACATTTTTTCAAGCCTTGCCTCTCTTAAAATGTCTTTATTTTTTTTTTTTTAATATATTTTATTGATTTTTTACAGAGAGGAAGGGAGAGAGATAGAGAGTCAGAAACATCGATGAGAGAGAAACATCGATTAGCTGCCTCCTGCACATCCCCCACCGGGGATGTGCCCGCAACCCAGGTACATGCCCTCGACCGGAATTGAACCTGGGACCCTTCAGTCCGCAGGCCGACGCTCTATCCACTGAGCCAAACCGGTTCCGGCAAAATGTCTTTATTTTTATACTCAAACTTGAGTGAAAGATTAGCTAGGATATAAAACCAGATCATAAATGTTTCTTAATGAATTCTGAAGGTGTTTTGTTGTCTTTGAGCTTCCAGAGTTGATACTGAGAAGTGCAAGTCTATTCTGATTGGTCATAGTTCGTTAGTGATCCTTTTGTACCCAATTCTGGAAGCATTTAGGATGGCCTCTTTACTCTGGCATTATAAAATATCACAATAGCAGGCATTATGTGGGATTTGTTCCATTCATTCATTGTGCTCAGCACTAGAGAGGGGCTTTCAATCTGGAAGTTAAAGTCCACACATTCTGGAAAATGTTTTTGCCTGATTTCTTTGACAACTTTCTTTATTCTTTTCTTCTCTTTTCTCCCCTTCTGAACATTGGGCACTAGCATCAGTCAAAATGAGTTATATCAGTGGTTTAATACAGCAGAGGTTTATTTTTATTTTATTTTATTTTTTATTGAATGTATTGGAGTGACATTGGTTAATAAAATTATATAGGTTTCAGGTGTGGAATTCTATAATACATCACCTGTATGTTGTATTGTGTGTTAGCCACCCCAAGCCAAGCCCTCAGCACGGGTTTATTTTTCATTGACACTATAGGTCCAATGTGATCAGCTGAGGGCTGGGTTCCACAGGGTCCTTACATAGAGGCTAGGGTGACAGAGTTTTCACCCTCCCAAGGATCTCAGGACTGCAGCAGAGGAAGGGCAACATGGTAAGTCACACGCTGACTGCTGAAAACATTCACCCGGAAGTAAATTGAATCATTTCTACTCACATTTTATCAGTCACAGAAAGTAACATGCCCATGCCTAACTGCAAAAGGGTAAGAAGATGCAATCCTATAAGGTCCTAATAGCAGAACCAGAATGTTGAGTAACAGCTCTAAGGATATACATAACAGGTCTCCTAGAAGGATACTTTTGCTTTTCTCTCTTTATTTAATTTTGTTAAGATTCATATGAGGTAAAGTTCACACAATTTAAATATATATATATATATATATATATATATATGAATTTTTACTATGTATATGCCCATGTACCATAATCCAAATCAAGATATAAAATATTCCCAATACCCCTAAGACTTGCTCCTGCCCATTCTGTTTATATTCTTAAATGTAATCAGTAATCTGACCTCTATCAAAATTTGTTAATTTTGCCTGTTTTTTAACAACCTATAAATAGAATCAAAACAAAACACCAAATAAAGTGTTTCTCTTAAATTGAAATTGAAAAATAATTAATCTCCCTGACTAAAGGTCAACAAACTTTAGGTTATCTATTTATTTATTTCACATTTAAAAGCATCTATATAATCACATTGACTAAATTTAAAGTGTATGACTTTATTTTTAAGTAAACATTTATAAAATAGTACACAAATTATACTGAAAAATATCATGTAGTCTTTCATGCATAAATTTTTTTCACTCACTTGTATATTGTGTTATGCATCAATAATATTGCATACAACAAAGTCGTTTTCTTTATTCACTGTTGCATTTGATAATATGAATAGAGTACCATGTATCCATTCAACTGTTGTTGAACATTTAGATTATTTCTAGTCTGGGGCTATTGTGAATGAAGCTTCTATAAACTTTACTGTATATAACTTTTAGTGGAAACTTTAAAAATTGAACAGCATATAGCACATAAAGTACAAATAAAATATACAATATTCTTTATCATAAAAAAAATTGAACAGCAGTTGTTAATTATAATAAATTTCAATTTTTCAATGGTTTAATGTTTAGTGGTCTTCATGTCCTACTTAAGAAATTTTTGACTATTCAAGTTATAATCTCTTAAGTTTTCCCACAAACTATTATATTTTATTGCTCACATTTAGATCCATGACTCACCTCAAATTAAATTTGGTGTATGGTGTATAGTAGAGGGGTCAAGATTTTTCTCCAATTACAAACCCAACTGAAAGTCATTATTTATTAAGGCCATCTTTACAATTGGATTTGTAGTGATACCCTTTTGTGTAAATCAGATGACAACGTATCTTCCAATTTTCTAACTCTTTGGCCTTTATTTTATTTTCAGGATGATTTCTTCAACTTTATATTCTAACTCTTATATATTTATATTTTTAAGTTCTGTTATCATATTTTAATTTTCAAGAGTTCTTTGTTGTTCACTGATTATTCTTTTTATATTGTATACTGTTTTTAAATCAAGGATACATTATATTTTCTTATCTATGGGTCTCATATTTGTGAGTATTGATTATATTTTTTAATTCCTGAATTGGCTAAGCCTTCTCTGAGTTCTTGTTTTGGTCTGTCTTTCATGTAAGCGATTTTTCTCAAATATCTGGTGGTCATTGGCTATCCCAGAAGCTCACTCTAGGTAAGAAGGGCTTATTAGCGGCAGGGCTTCAATGTGTAGAATTGCTGAATAGGGACCTTAATAGCTTAATAGCTATTAATAGTTACCTTACCTTAATAGCTTTTCTCTTGCTTCTGACAGTTTCTGCAGAGAAATCTTCCACTCTCCACCAAAGGAAATATAAACCTATGACTTCAGTAGACACCACCATGCTCATCAGTACTCACTCTCCCTAAACTGACAGTCCTGCCTTGTCCTCCCAGAAGAATACACATCCTGAACTTGCTGGAGTTGAGGAGGGAGTACCCTATTAGTTGTTTGGGGTGGGGAGATAGAACACATTGCCTCACTGCTTTGGGATACCAAGTTTCAGCATTCTTTGTTTCCGCCCCACCATCACTAAGTCTCATGTTTCAATACGCCATTGCTGCCAAACCCAAGATCCTGTGGGACAAATCAGACTTCTTGATTGACCCTCACCATAAAATGTGAACTGAAATTTCAGATTTTTCTAGTTTAGTTAGTGATTTGCCTTTTATCTATTTTAATTATATTTTTAAATATTATGCTGCTTCTCCCTTATCTGCTATTTTCAGTCCCCCGCAACCCCATCCATTCACTTTTGCCTTATAGGATTATAACTTTTTGTATTCTTGCCATCAGTTTAATGATGTTTGGATAGAACACTTTTTTCTACATCCATTGTCTAATTTGAATTCACTGTTGTCTCTCTCTTTAGCAAAAAAAACAAATTGCATTCTAGAAGCAAAACAAAACACCAAATAGTGTTTCTCTTAAATTGAAATTGAAAAATAATTAATCTCCCTGACTAAAGGTCAACAAACTTTAGGCTATCTATTTATTTATTTATTTATTTATTTATTTATTTATTTCACATTTAAAAGCATCTATATAATCACATTGACTAAATTTAAAGTGTATGACTTTATTTTTAAATAAACATTTATAAAATAGTACACAAATTATACTGAAAAATATCATTTTTCTGAACTTCCAATCAAACGTTTCTTTTCTAAATCTCCTTCAATTTGGGAAAATCCCCCAGCCCTAAAATTTATTTTTTTAAATAGATGATATACTATTTATTGTCATTAGAATTAAACAAACCAGTTTAGTTGGCCAGCCAATTTTCTTCTTTCATCGCTACTTTATGGTTTATCTCTCCTGAGAATGTGCCCTGAATGCAATTTTCCCTCTACAAATAGACAAGAAAATTTCTTAACACTGATGTTAAATAACGGCGACTTCAATTATCACTATCAACTATTGGAGATCATTTTTATTTAGATACAAATATCAAACAGTCAAATAACATAAAGCTACGTATTTGTACAGGGCTGGTTTTGAAATGGGGAGAGAAAGGCTAATAGAGGAATCCAGCTTGGTTACTTAAAAAAAACAAAAACCTCTACTGTTTCAGAAATGTACCCCACTCTTGTCTCTCCCAATCACCTCATTATATTAATGAAAAATTAGGTCCAAAGAAATAAGTAACTTTTCTTTGATAACACAACCACTTGAACCACACACAAAAAACGATCTCTCCTAGAATCACAGACCAAGGTGCTAGTTCAGTTTTGTGTGTGTGTCTGTGTGTCCATTTATGAATTATTGACTTTTAACATCTTTTTTATCACTTTTCCAATTGCATTGACTAGTACTCCCCAAATAATCTATATATATAAAAGCCCAGCAACCGTTACAGAGGAACAACCAGAATGACCAGAATGATCGGTGGCTATGACGTGCACTGCGGCAGCCAACCAGCCAGCCTGATCCAGGCTCCGATCCCACCCCCACCCCCCATGGCCGGCCTGGCTTCCAATCAGCCCCCAACACGCCGATCCGGGGAGGGGCCGGCTGGGGGAAGGGGCCACGGCAGTTGGTGGCTGGGCCCCGCCCCCAATCGTCCTCCAACACCCCAAAATCACTGCCTGGCTCCCTGATGCATGTACATTAGTGAAAGCACAAGAAAATAATTACCAGTCCCTTCTGTGCCTGACCAGAGTCTCCAGAGGGTTCTGCTAATACTGTAGCCCAGTTCTCTGATCCAAGGCCAGGGGGCAGGGCTCTTGCCTGCCACCTGGGTTTCTGATCATGGTCCTTCCCCTTTCGCCTCCCATTATTGTGCCTACGTATGCAAATTAACCGCCACCTTTGTTGGCAATTAATTTGCATATCGCCCTAATTAGCCAATGGGAATCGTAGCGGAGGTACGGTTAATTACCCTTTTGTCTTTTATTAGATAGGATATGAAAGCCTAAGCCACCATCCGACCTTACTACTGGTAGCTATGACATGCAATGACCACGAGGGGGTAGAAACTCCAACCGGTAGTTTTGACGCACACTGACCACCAGGGGGCAGATGCTCAACACAAGAGCTGCCAAGCTGTGGGGACTTGGCAGCTGCAGTTCTCAGGTGACGCACCCAGAACCAGAGAGGAGGGAGCCCGATTCCAGGGTCCATTACCCAAGAACCGCCCTCTCACAATCCAAGACCTCTCGGGGGATGTCAGAGAGCTAGTTTCAGCCTGATCTCCACAGGCCAGGCCAAGGGACCCCACCAGTGCACAAATCTGTGCACCGGACCTCTAGTTATGTAATAAAAAACTAAAAATCTAGGAGGCAGGCAAAAATGACACATAATATACAGACTGAAGTGAGACAACAATCAACAAAGGATACAAAGAAAATAAATAAAAGTTCTAAAGTTATCATATTCGTAATTTTTTGGATATGCAGTATTACTCCTTGGGGAGTATGCCTCTCCCTAGCATACACTTCCAATCAGTAACAGCTAGGCACAGGGCATTTTCTAACTAACTCTACATCCAAGCTGGAAGAGCTTTAGTGC
This sequence comes from Myotis lucifugus, assembly GCF_000147115.1. NCBI lineage: Eukaryota > Metazoa > Chordata > Mammalia > Chiroptera > Vespertilionidae > Myotis > Myotis lucifugus. The sequence goes on from NW_005871048.1 coordinate 27,999,025, forward strand.
TCCCACTGTGTACTCTGATCACCTTGCATTTCCCTGCTGTGTCAATTTACTGCAAGTTATTATTAAGACTTATTTAATCACCTACCTAAAAAAGCACTTAATGCACAAGAAATTTCTTCCTTAGGTAAATATAGCTGGATTGGTTCTCAATATAATTTTCAGTTCTTATTTCCATAACTATCTTCTGAAATAAAGCAAATGTCTTTCCTTCAAATAAATACTGACAAATATGTCATCTATTTGAGGCTAGGCATTCATTCATTCATTCATTCATTGAACAAACACTAACTCAAAAGAATATATGCACCGCTGTGTTCATTTCAGCATTATTTACAATAGCCAAGACTTGGAAACAGCCCAAGTGTCCATCAGTAGTTGAGTGGATTAAAAAGCTGTGGTACATTTACAGAATGGAGTACTACTCAAAAGTAAAAAAGAAATACTTTTGCTTTTGATTAGGTGGAATGGAAAGTATAATTGTATTATCCAGAAAATTCAAAATGACCCAAAGGTCATATGGCCAACTTTTAGTTATAAAAGGAAAGACAATGAAGAGAAAGAGAAGAAATTTTAACCTGAATGAACTGAATATGAAAGTACATATTTATATGTATATATTTTTACCCTAAAATGCCACAATTCCAGTAAAATGACTTTTGGACTTTAATTCTCTACAAGGATGGAAAATACTGAATTGGATATTATTCAGGAAGGAACATTGTAGGAGAAGAAAAAAAAATCTCTCACTGTGTGGTCATGAGACTACTATAAAATCTTCCTCTTGCCCTAACTGGTTTGGCTCAGTGAATAGAGCGTCGGCCTGCGGACTCAAGGGTCCCAGGTTCGATTCCGGTCAAGAGCATGTACCTTGGTTGAGGACGCATCCCCAGTGGGGAGTGTGCAGGAGGCAGCTGATCGATGTTTCTCTCTCATCGATGTTTGTAACTCTCTATCCCTCTCCTTTCCTCCCTGTAAAAAATCAATGAAATATATATTTTTTTAAAAATCTTCCTCTTAACTTTGCCCCACAAACTTCTTCACTCCAGATTCCATTTGTGATTAAAGTGGATATCCACCCAGGCAGCTGAGGGAAGAGAGTGGGAATAATTCCACACCTTCATGTGAGCAAAGAAGATAACTTCAACTGCCATCGCCACAAAGAAGGTGCTGGTGTAGTCTATCATGAAGCAGCCAGATAATGAGTTCAGAGGTGATAGGCCCTGGCAATTTTAGGATGACTTGAGGGTGAGGCATACACTCAGAAGATAATACAAAATATGTTCATCAAAGGACATTGGGATATGTCTTCTCTTTTGCTCTTTTTCTTTCCTCCTTTCTTAGTCCTCTGCCCTTCCTACTTGGGTGCCTCCACATCTCGTCTGGGCCCCTGATACAGGTTTTCACAGATTCGGTTACTTTCTGTTTTCCATTACTTACAGTTATGATGAGGCACTGGCCTTCAAATTCAGCCTTCAGAAGAAAGGTACAAAGAAATCAGCTCATCCTCCTGATGACACATGTATGAGACAAATCAACCTTGCTATGGCTATGTTGAACCACTTCTAATAACCTAACTTCATGTGCTATTTTACTGATAGGGAATCCTATTTTCTTTCCCTTCCTAAAGATTGCCAGGTTGTTTATTAGCATAACTCTGTAGTTTTCCTTTCCTTATAGTATTTTTGTTCATTTCTTCATCTTTTTCAAAAATCAATTTCTATTATCCCAGGAATCAAGCAAGAAAGCTGGGAGGGAAGGAAGCAGAACCTTCCACAAATATTACAAATATTACAGTTGCATAACATCCTAACAACCATTATTTCTGCTTCTACATGAAACATGTAATTCTTAATGACATTCCTTAGTGCAATGTAAATATTTTCCAAATAGAAACAAAGAGGTACAATAAGTTAATCAGTTGTACCTTTAATTGATAGTTAACTGATAAATACTTTCAACAAATCCAAGTCCAATTATAATCAAAATAACCTCCCCTTAGCAAAAAACTTCCCAGAGATAATCAAATGAGAAGGGCATATTTTTTCTTTGTCACAGACCCACATGGCCATTTAATGTCCTCATTTGATGGACTGCTCTGTCCCAAACTACACCTACCTATTTAAGGTAAAAGCCAGATGCACAGATATGGAAGTCTACTAGCCTGAATGCTTTAAGTTGACTAATCATTGAACATTGTCAATGGATTTTCATTCAATTTTTATTAAACGAATTTTCCACGCATATTATTCCCACTATCCTGCCCTCATAAAATGTATCCAATGAGGCGTGTGCTAATTTTTATTGCTGCATAAAAAATTACCACAAACATAGCAACTTAAAACAACACCCATTTATTATCTCACACATTTTGTAGCTCAGCATTCTGGATTTTGTAGCTCAGCTTAGCCAGGCCCTCTATTCAGGGTTTAACAAAGCAGCAATCAAGATGTCAGCCAGGGCCACAGTCTCATCTGAGATCCTATTCCAAGCTCATGTAGTCATTGGAGAATTTATTTGCTGCTGAGTAACTCATGGTGACTTATTTCTTCAAAGCCAGTAGTGGAGAGCATTTCTAACTTCTAGATCTTTCTTAAAAGCTCATCTAATTAATTCAGGCTCACCCAGAATTATCTACCTTCTGATTGATTCAAAGTCAACTGATTCGAGAAATCATAATCACATCTGAAAAAAATCTCTTTATTTTGCTGTATAATTTAATTCAATAATGAGAGAGACATCATCATATTTACAGGTTCCATCTACCCTCGTGGAGAAGAATTATACAGGGCATGCCCTTCAGAGGGTAGGAATCTTAAGGTATTGTCCTAGAATTCCACCTACCATTTGGAGAAATGTTAAAAAGACTAATAATTTGGCAGCAGAATTTTTGGCAATCCTTTAGTATTTAATGCCATATGTCCTTATTCTAAAACTTATAAGAATGAGTATTAATTTTATACCTATTTGTTCCATTCTTTAATTTCAACAAAATATCTCTTTTTTTCCCCCTCTCCTCCATTATTCTTTCCCCCAAATCCTTGGTATCACTTATTTACTCTTGCTGTGATCTTGAGCTGCTGAGATTTCCTGAGAGGGCAAACACTGGTGCTTTCACAATCTGGCACCATGCCTCTGCCCTCATTAGTGAATGCAGTTGTGCATATTAAAGAAATAAATCATTCTAGCGACTACACCATGTCAGAAGTAGCTTCACTTAAATGAAATTAGAATATTAACTTGGGATTCCTGAAAAAAAAAAAGCCTCATTCCACATAAATTTGTTCTCCACACCAGTCTTCAAGCATAGTATTTATTTTCTGTTTTCCTCTTCTTTTAAAAGATATCCTTTCAGAACTGAACAAAATAAAATTGGGATGACTGGCATTCGTCGGTGTGTTGCCCAAGTCTTCTCCATTACATATCACCTTCACATTAGTACTTCCAAATCACAGTGAAGATCTCCTCCGACCAAAAGTATCCAACGTTACATCTAACATACTCCTAACAGCGATGACATCAACATCTACAAAGTGAACTTCCTGAGGAGTGGCCTTGTTGTCCTGATTTTTTTAAAGCCACAGATTACAGCAAGCACAGAGTAAAGTGCTTGATATATATTCACAAAATAGAATGGAAGGATTCTACTCTTTAATCTGGCATTCAAGGCTTTCCCGTACATAACCTCCCACATATTTTCCAAATATTTTCAACTCCTGTTCTTCAGGTCCTGCATGCCTCAGTCTAGCGGCGTGTTCACTTGCTCTTCATTCCTCCAGGGTGGCACTTCTACATTGGACTTATATCATCCTTAAAGGGGCATCTCAGTGCAATGCTACTTGATGTGTGGAATCTTTGGTGATCAAACTCACTCTCCATCACACCAGTTGGAAATAATATCCCCATCTTTCAACAGTCATATTACTTTTTCTGTACCTCAATTATGAGGTTCTTTTGTGTTATTTATGTTGATATTTTAATGCTGCTACTAGATTTTAAGATTTTTAGGAGGGAGATTTGTATCTTTCACAAAGTTTGACACACACAGTAGACACAAAGTAAATGAATACTTCTTTAAAGAATCAAAACGTTCTTATAGGCATTACAAAAATTATACTAATGCTCAAAAATTATTCCATAAAGTATCTGTCTTGACACTTTCTGTAACTTTAGATAATTACTAAGAAAAAGATGTTATAAACTATTATTTTTCTTATTATCAAAACCCTTTTTGGAGTGATTAATATTTGGTAATCAAAGATGTTTTGAGTTTTATCAATGTAATTATTCTAGTGTTCTAATTAATAGTATAAATATAAATTATTAGAGAAAGCTATTTTAAGAACTGACGTATTTTTAAATATAATGTCATTTTTTATTTGGATGTGATATTCTATATCCATTCTCATGATGTATCATCCAACTAAAGTCTAAAATGAAAATAACTATATTTTAGTACCTTTGTTATTAACAACACTATTTGCCAAAGGAATCCAAAATTACCTGAGTTTTATGTTACAATTTCTGTTTAGAATTGAAATATTTATTTTAAAGGGAAACATTTTACAAAATTTTATTAAGTTGTAATTTACATGGTGATGAGGGGGGAAGATGAAATAGAAAACTATGGAAGCTTCTATTCAGACTCCTGATGATTTCTGTTTTGACCTCCCGATAGCAAATATTTCAATTTTGTTTGCATTTTTTACTAAGGAACACTTAAACATTTAGCTTATCTAAGGTGCAATGACCTGAATAATAGAAGCAGAGAAAACTGCTAATTTAGAGATTTTAAATGGATAAACCCTGTAAATGGATTATGGAAATTTAAACATAACAAGTCAGCTTCAATAATGTAGCTAATGCACTTTCACAATTTAACTGTGAACTTTTCAAATATTGGGTCATGTTTCTAGTCAAAGTCAAGTATGAACAAGCCAAGGGTACATAAGAAACAATTAAGAGTCTTCATAACTTTTAGGGACTTCTGGTATTTCCTCTATATTTATAATATTTTCAGCACACAAATCTAGTAGCCAAGTTTGCTCTTATTTCATTTAAATTTTGGTTCGAATCAAGCTTCCTACTACAGAGTAAGTTTGTTAGAGGCAGAGATGTGTGCTGTGATATTCATTTCTCTTTCTATTCTTATGAGTTACACAGAGTGTAGTCAATAAATGTCCAGTGAATCAAACTGTGTAGTGCCTCGGAACCAAACTACTATTTTTCACCATAATTACTACAGAGAACATATGGAGCATGAACCCTGCCCTAAAAATTCTCATCTCTCTCATCATTACCTGAAAAAACATTTCATCATAGTTTGAATCCTTTATGTTAGAGGTTGGCTGAGGCCTGAAATAAAGAGTGAGAATATGACAAATGGCCACTTATTGGTCATTAACTATCATGATTAGAGCAACCTGCCTCTCAGAGTGAGGGTCAGCATTAAGAAATGAAACCATCCTTTAGAATATCCTCTTGATAGGAATGAAGCTGTTCATTATCTGATCATTAGGGTCCATGCCAAATAAAACACATCTCTCACACGACTCAAGTCCTAATTGTTCATTTAGTCATTGGCTTAAATGGGAAGCAATGAAAAAAGCAAGTGACTAAGTAACTGTACAATTTAAAATCCCTATCTAACCGCAAGATACTATTTAATGCTAACAAAAATACCTCAAGACAAATAACTATTAAGGGCCACTCAGAGATATATGGCACCCCGCCACATATGGAAACTACAGCTATTGGTTCAGCCTAAAATTGTAATAATTAATTCTTGCCTCACTCTTGAAATAACAAATATCAAAGAACTAACCTCAAAGGCTTGAAAAACAATTCATTTCTCAAAACTACACAGATATAAACTAAATAATTGTTATGTTTAGAAATGATGAGTAGGGAAAGTAGAAAAACAAAGCAAATGAAGTTAGAAATCCAGATGATAATGAATCTAGATATAAAATAGGAGATAAACAAAAACAACAGTCACAAATATCTTGGTGTCAGCAGCAAGATATAGCAAGATTCTTTATTAGGCATTTGAGAATTCTGAGTTCTCATTAAATATTTACAAATCATTTTTTGACCCTTGGAAATATCAGCTAAGTCACATAAGTCTCAATTTACTCTTTAATAAAAAGTAATTGCTACCTGCCTTAACTTATTGGGTTATTGGGAGGAATTAAGAAGCTGCTTTAGAAATTCATAACTATTTTTGGAAACATAAAAGCCAGGAGGAAATAGGGCTGACCTCACTCCTCTTCTTCGCTGAGATCCTTGAACTATTGTCAGAAGGAATAAATATATCTGTTAGGAAGAATAATATTAAAGAGAATTTTGATGTGCTCTTTGGTTCCTTGTCTTTATTTGCTTGGGTTGTATACTTGAGATAAACTAATCTGATCTCAAGAATGAATTTAGTTTCAAGGGTATATTTTTAAAACTCCCTCTTCCTCCTTAAGAGATATCTTTGGATCTAAAGAACTAAAAGGATCTGGGGGTGTCCAGGAGAGAAAAAAGAAAATCAAAGACTTAGCATTTTCTTAAGAGTTTCACCTTAAGATGATGAAAGGGAACCTTAGTCTCTTTCTAAGTTATTTTCTGGTCCAGTCCATAAAAGTAGAAATAAAGTCATAAATTCAGAGCTAAACCACATCCAGAATTTTTTTTTAAGTACATATTTGGTTCTTAGATCTCGTGAAATGTGATGGTAGGAAAAGAGGAGCATGAGAATAATGGAATCTTGGTGCTGCTCTCTAGTCTTAAGACATGTCACTTATCCCAGGAACCCACAGAACATCTGACAATCCAGAGGGCAGTGAGAATGTTAGGTTAAAGACAAAGAGCAGGGTGTTGAGACCACTAGATCACACAAGGCAGAGAAGGAAAGCTGTTTTAAAAAGGGAGAAGAAAAACCAAAGAGGTGGTTATATAGAAAGATGTTCTGGAATTAATTGTCATAAAAAGATACTGTTGGGCAGTTTAGAGGCAATACATGAATCATAAATTGACAGAAGGCAAAAATAAGAATTCCAACTATTGAAGGGAGAGGAAAGACAGCAGCTTAAAGTCTGTAGCAAGTGAGAGAATAGATGTTCCTTGGTGGCTTAAAAAAAAAGGTAGTGGATGAAAAAGATGAAGGGGAATCTATAATAATAAAAGCAGAATATGCAAATCGACCGAACTACTAAACAGCAGAACAACCATCCGGACAACTGTCTGGATGACCTTCCGGACAACCACGTATGACACGCACTGGCATCAGGCCAGCCAACATAGGTGCAATGTGATTGGTCGGGGGAGCCCGCCAGCACCCCATAATTGCCCCGCAGAGGGCGGCCCAGTCCATCAGTCAGCAACGCTTTGGTGGGTGTGCGGGGCCAGCCAGCAATTGCCCTGCAAAGGGAGGCCCAGGCCAGCCAAGCGATCACACCCCACGCCTGTCACCCGCAGAAGGAGGCGCCTCTACCGGTGGCAGCGCCACACAGATAACAAGCAGTGGCAGTAGTGGGGGTGGGGCCAGCTGCCGGCAGCCAGGGGAAGGAAAGCCCCAATAGGCCCTGAACACCGGCCAGGCCTAGGAACCCTACCTGAGGGGTCCTGGGTTGTGAGAGAGGGCAGGCCAGGCTGAGGGACAACCCCCTTCCCTGCATGAATTTCATGCAGTGGGCCTCTAGTATAGTCAATAATAATCTAATAACTTTGCATGGTGACAGATAATTATTAGACTGAGTGTGGTGTTCACATCTTAAGATATAGAAATCTCAAATCGCTGTTATATATCTTAAACTAATATAATATTGCCTACCAACAATATTTTAATAAATAATATTTTCTTTATATTTTATTGTTTAAAATATTTTTATTGATTTCAGAGAGGAAGGGAAAGAGAGAGATAGAAACACCAATGATGAAAGAGAATCATTGATTGGCTGCCTCCTGCCCGCCCCACACTGAAGATGAAGCCTGCAACCCAGGCATGTGCCCCGACCCAGAACAGAACTGTGACCTCCTGGTTCATAGATCAACACTCAACCACTGAGCAACACCGGCCTGGCTTAATTTTAATGTTTTTAATCCTCACTCAAAGCGATGTTTTTATCTATTTTAGAGAGAGAAAAAGGGGGGCAAAGAGAAAGAGACATAGATGTGAGAGAGAAACATCAATCAGTTGCCTCCAGTATGCACCCCAACCAGGGATTGAACGTAGGTGTTTGCCCAACTGGAAATTGAACCTGCAACCTTTTGGTGCATAGGACAATGATCCAAACAACTGAACCACCAGCCAGGGCTAATTATTTATTTTTTAATTACATTTTACATTCAATCTTACTTCATATTAGTTTCAGGTGTACAGCATTAGTGGTTAGACAATCACATACTTTACAAAGTGTTTCCCCTGATACTTCAAGTATCCATCTGGCACCATACATAGTTATTACAATATTATTGACTGTATTCCCTATTCTATACTTTACATCCCTGTGACTATTTTGTAATGACCAACTTGTACTTCTTAATCTCTTCACCTTTTTCACACAGCCCCCTAAACCCCCACTCCTCTGGCAACCATCTGTCTGATCTCTGTATTTGAGTCTGTTTCTATTTAGTTTGTTCGTTTATTTTGCTCTTTAGATTCCACATATAAGTAAAATCATATTGTATTTGTCTTTAAAAATAAAAAAAAGACAAAACAAGATGGGAGAATAGTTAAGAGGCTCTCAAGAAAAGGAGGTCAGCACTGGCTTTATGGGTATCAATCTATGCAGTTGCAAAGGACCCCCTCTTAGTTTAATGTTCTACTACCACCATCTTAAAATTTTTCAAACAAGAACTTTTGCATTTTCTTTAGCAATGGGTCCACAAATTATACAGCTGACCTTTCAAGGAATTTTTCTTTAATGGTATCCTTCTGTCGCATACATAAAACCCCTTCTAAGCTTCTTCTGGTTATTTTATAATAATCAGTTCACCATATGATGACTCTGGAGTGAATCAATTCTCCAAAGCTAGCAAACTCTTAATGGAGAGGAGATATAAAAATTGGCAGCAAGGATAGGGATAGAGGATGGAGAAATAATGGCAAGAAGAAAATTGTTATAAAAGTAGGTTGATATTTTAAACAGAAATTTCCTTCATCTATCAACTATCAACACATTTACTTTTATGAATGTAAACTGTAATTAAAAAATAATTAGCCCTGGCTGCTGGTTCAGTTGGTTGGAGCATTGTCCCATGCATCAAAAGGGGTACAACCAATAGGTAAGAAAATAGTTTCAAATATTTTTCTTATTAAAACCAAAAAGAACTTTCCAGACAATAATTATCCAGCATTTGCATTAATCAAATATTTAAGCAACTTTTTATTAATGAAATAATTAATTTGAAGAATATAAATAGGTACATTTGTTATGACTTATAAACTACTTGCCAGGGAAGCAAACCTTATAGATTTATTTTTACTCTCCTTTTTTACTTTTATGCCAATTGTAAAAACCTAAATGATTATAAAAGAAAATATATCTCTTACGATGGCAGACCAGAACATAAGATTTAGAAAAAAGTCTATCTTGTTCAGTGATATAACACAAATATCTTTTCTTTAAAATGGTGGCAATAATTTTTTTTCTAGCTAACTGCATCTCTTCATTGATCAGCAAGTTTGTTTCTGATAGCATGAATAGTAAGTCATTTTCTATCACAGAAAGACTTCAGAGTCAAATTGCTCACTTATTTTAAAACTAGAGGCCCAGTGAATGAAATTCATGCATGAGGGGGGAGGGGAGGCATATTTGTCCCTCAGCCCAGCCTGCACCCTCTCCAATCTGGGACATCCCTCTCATAATCCAGGACTGCTGGCTCCCAACCGCTCTCCTGCCTGCCTGCCTGCCTGCCTGCCACTAACCGCTTCTGCCTGCCAGCCTGATTGCCCCCTAACCACTCCCCTGCCAGCCTGATTGATACCTAACTGCTCCCCTGCCAGCCTGGTGGCCACCAACTGCCCTCCCCTGCATGCCTGGTTTCCCCCAACTGCCCTCCCCTGCAGGCTGGTCCCCCCCCAACTGCCCTCCCATGCTGGCCTGATTGCCCCCACTGCCCTCCCTTTCAGGCTTGGTCCCTCCCAACTGCCCTCCCTTTCAGGCCTGGTTTCCCCCAACTGCCCTCCCCTGCCAGCCATCTTGTGGCGGTCATCTTTGACCACATGTGGGTGGCCATCTTGTGTGTTGGAGTGATGGTCAATTTCCATATTTCTCTTTTATTAGATAGGATTATTGATCCTAAACTGGTTTATTTCAGGAATCTACCTAATTGCATTAGGTTAAATAACCCACCAAAACTCAGCCTCATCATAAAACGCAAAACCAGTGGAGAGCCCAGAGTTCAGTGTGGTTTGTCAGAAGTAGAATGATCTTTGTTGGACTATTCTGAAAACATCAAGAAGCAGATCTGATATGGAGTTGACTGGTATCACTGTCATGCTTCTAGTAGAGCACAACCTTCAATCAAGGATGCAGCAAAAGTTCAAAAATGAAACACATATGGGAAAAGACATTTTCTTGGACATTATATCATCTTTTGTGTTGGATCATATAATGAATAAGATTATAATAAGTTCTGTTTTTAGAAGAAGAGTAAAGGACAGGTTTACTTTGTATAGTATTTATAATTTTAAATCTGAAAGACAAGCTAGACACAGTTTCCTAGGCCACAGAAATAAAAGAAAGATGGTTATAAACAGAAATCCCATTTTGGATCATTCTCGAACATTCTTGAAAACAAAAAATATATTAAACTGGAAAGAAGATACAGTTCATCTCTCTCTCACCATATATATTTTTTCCCCAATATGTTCTTACATATTTTTTCCCAAATATGTTCTTACATATTTTGAATAATTAAGACAGTGTTTATTAAAATACCTTTCATTTTCAAAATTGAACTATATCATATATATATAATTTCTTCTGATTGCTAATAGGAGCCAGTGGGCTCAAAAGAAATATACAGAGCACCTAATATGCTGAGCATTCCTAAATAACATTTTACTAATTTAGGATTTAAGTAATAATATTCAGTTTTTCACCCTAAGTGGGGCTTTGATTAATGTCTCAGAAAAACTCAGATGCCATTGCTGGCCTTCTGATGACAGTGTGAGGGCATATAAACACAAGGAAGACTAGGAGAGAAGTGTTTATCTTGTACCTGGGGCAGAAACAAGAGGGTTCTTACATTTGAGGAGCAAGCTTAGGGATGGGTCTAGACAGGGCCATGGCTGGTACCATTTGCTCCTTGGGGAACAAGTACATAAGAAAGAGGCACTATTTTAAAATGTCTTCTAGTGTTTCACCGTTATAATGCTTCCTTTCATAATGTATTAACAACCATAAGCTCAACATCGCCACCTAAGGAAAGGGTTGAACAAGTGCCACTTGAGGGGAACAAGCCTTAGAAAATAAATTGCTCTTTCAGTTTCTCCAACATCCACATTTCTGCCTAGGTCTTGAAAGGTCCACAGTGTAGTGAGAACAATGAACATATATCAAATGAAATTCCCAAACATCATTTAAGCAAGGGCTTGACCATGTGATAGAAACTTATTCCATAGGGTGATAGTTTTGTGGCCTCAGAAGTGCTTAAAATTCTATTAATTATATGCCATCCACAGGAGGTAGCTGGAATTTCTTTTTTTAAATGCGGTTATAAAAGAAGCAATGTTGATTATAGGAATTTTGAAAAATTCCAATCAATAAGCTGTGGCAGAAATAGAATCTTTGGGAGTCTGCCCATCCCTGAGAAAGGAGGAATACTTATGAGCCAGGTAGTCAGTCACAATTTTAATCTATTAAAATGATCATATCCCATAACAATTACATATTCAAAAATATTTTAATGGCTGCATAATATCCCATTATACAGATTATAATATAATGTAATCGATTTTAAACTGTTGAATATTCATTTTGTAATAGTTTTTTTATTCTAAAAATGCTATGACAACTATCTTTATACATTATTACCAATGTATATCTTTAACACTTTCTTTGAAAGTGAAATTAATAGTTTAATGAACTGGATATTTTCAAAGTTGTAATATATCACTCACTCCAAAAATGTGTCAAAATTTATTTCCACAAGCAATATATATAATATTGCAACTACAGTACTTTTACAATAGATGCCATCTTTTTAATATATTCCAATAAGACAGACAGGGGTGGTATTAATTGTTGCTTAATTTTCATTTATGTCATGAATATGAAGGGTAATCCTTTTTTCCAGTTAGCCATTCAGCAACTGCATACTGTAGGCCACAAGAATGAACTGATCAAAAAACCTGATCACTGGTGCAAAACGTTTTAGAAAAGGAAGCTTCTGTGACTACAGAGAAGCATGTGGGAAGCTTTGAGGTGATAAATGATATCCTGTATCTTCACTGTGGTAGTGATCGAACAGCATTTGTCACAACTTGTCAAACTGTACAGTTTAAAAAGGGTGGATTTTACTATACATAAATTATAAAGGAATAAATGACTTTTAAAAAAGACCAGGAAGAATCATACTATGCATATTGGTAACCCCAAAGTTAGTAAATAAAATAGTGGGCCAAACTATAAATACATAAATAAGGGAAGTCATTTCAAAATAAAAGAAGACTTGAATTTATAGTTTGAAACTGCATGTTATACCCCTGGAAAAATGAAAAAATACCTATAATTACTAAAGTGACTAAACTTTAAGATAAGTAAAGAAAAAGAATAAAACAATAACAGATATAAATGAATTGACCTAAGTGACAGGAAAATTAAGCTATTATATCAAAATATTTGGTTTAAAGTTAATTCAAAGTGGCTAATGTGTTGTAACTAACTTATTCAATAAATATTTGTTCCATATGTCTTCTTTTGCAGGACACTGATGTGGGTCTAATATTTTCCAATATAAAACCGGACATTTTCATTCAATACACCTATAAAAAACAAAATTAATTTGATAACTCTTGATAAATAAAACGAAAATATATAGAAATATGAGTTGTTATGTATACAATAGAAACTTTGCATGCAGTGTGTAACTCTCACATTGTTCTTAGAGCATGCAAACTTGTTAGAAGAACAGCTAAGAGCAGGAATGACAGATCTGGCAGAAGACATTCTTAAAGTAAAGACAAAAGTTCAGGAATTAAATGTGGAACATCCAGAAAAATCAAATGAATCTAAGACATACTTTATTTGAAGGCCTCTTATTGGCATAAGTAGAATTCAGGTAAATAGTGTTGTGATACACTAGAGAAAGAAAAGGAAGCTGGGAAGCATGGGTGTAATCCTAGCCAGCCTGGCCAGTCTGGAAGAATAGACAGTATAGCACATGGCATCACATCAACACCTGGGCTTCTTGCTGAGGGTCCACCCACCAGATACAGAGCTTCCCTCGAGAGGCACAGATCTTAGTCTTGGGAAATACCAGCAGATGACTTCTTAATAAGAAATCACCTTTTTCCCTAACCAGTTTGGCTCAGTGGATAGGACATTGGCCTGAGGACTGAAGGGTCCCAGGTTTGATTCCGGTCAAGGGCATGTACCTTGGTTGCGGGCACATCCCCAGTAGAGGGTGTGCAGGAGGCAGCTGATCGATGTTTCTCTCTCATCAATGTTTCTAACTCTCTATCCCCATCCCTTCCTCTCTGTAAAAAAATCAATAAAATATATTTTAAAAATAAAAAAGAAATCACCTTTTAATCTTCTTGGACCTCATGTAAGTAAGCTTCCTTGAGAAATACCAGAGTTCCTATGTTTCTCAGAAGATATCAAACTCCAACAGATTTCACCAAAAGGGTGATCTGATTAATTGGTCTTCATTAATGAAGCTGACCCTTACTTTTCAGTGGCTCCATTCCACTCCAAAGACATGCATCCCATTATTGTAAAATAAAGCCGTCACTGTATTCCAACTTACTCCTTTGTTGCTTTAAACAGCTAGAGTTATCTTTTTGTACTTAAAAAGGGTATATATAAATCCTGAAAATTGTTGTCTTGATATAAAACGTGACAACTTCACATTTTCTCCATTTCTATGATAGGCTGGGTTGGCACATTACCATTTGGCTTGACTTTATTCAATTTCTCTTCTGCATAGGTAAATGATACTATGTTCCAGGTGACTGGGTATTTTGCCATCCTTACACACATAATTTCCTACTTGGCTTCCTTATGGAAAGTAGACTTGAACACATTCAATACATTGAAGTGCAAAGGATTTCCTACATTTGCATTTAAATATTTCATTATCACATGTACCTTCCATAAATCTGGATCATTCCCTCTGTCCAGCTAACAGAAGGCTGTGCTCTTAGCAAGCCCATATAATCAAACTATAGTTAACCAAAGAGGTCAAATATGAGGCATTCTGGCTGAACTACAGGTAACCTTTAAGTCAATTAAGCCTTTGAATTTTACCCCATATAGTTTATGAATATCCACTTTATTGCCTTAGAAACTTTAGAGCAAATGTGATATTGCTTTGATTCAACATTTCATGCTGTTTGGGGATCATCTTTATGAATATCAATTATTTCTGTAATGCATATGTAGCCAATACTAAAAATTTAAGCACATCTTTAAAAATTTTAAAACACTGATTGAAACAGAAATTAAATCTGAAGTAACTTTTATTCGTATATGTCAGGTATTGGGGAGAGAACCAACTTAGGAGGGCCTAGCACAGCTCAGCCTTTCAGTGGCCACAAGCTCTCCTGAGCCAAAAGTTTCTTTGTTGGGTCTTAAGGAAACGGGAAATTTACCCATCCTGGACCACTACTGAGACACCCAGAATGTTGACACTCTCAGGACTCCTGCCTGCTTAGTTAGCAGAGGATATTGGTGGTATTTCTATTATTGGAAACTGGAATCCAAATGAGGGTGGCAAATATGCTGAGGCTTTTGGCATAACAATTTCAAAAACTGATACATGTAACATGTTCACAATGAAAATGAATTTTTATTGCTAAACCAGCAGGAATAAATAGCCACTTCAAAAAAATCTGTATATCACTTCTAAGTTGCTAAGATCCACATGATGTTCAAAGAGACAATATGTCATTTGGTCAATGCACAGGTTACAAGAGATAAATGAGGGTGAAAAGTCAAAGATAAGGGTAAAAACCCAATATCATTTAGAAGTAGGACAAGTAATTTATTTTCCCTACTTTGTTGATGGGAAGGAAAGCTCTTCATAAATGGAATATGACTAATAGAAACAAGCACACTGTCTCAATTAGCAAATATCCATAAATAAAAAGGAAAATTATAGAAGGGAGACCCATCAGAAAGCTGCCATGGGAAGAAGTAAAAAATACATCTAGAGCCATAACATTTTATTATTTTTTCCTAAAGACTTTGAATATAGGGTGAGTTACAGGAGAAAGAAACCGACATTTAGTTATTACTGATTAAACCTTGAACAAAAGGGAAAGAATCATTAATATTGCTCATAAGAAATTAGGAGCTTATTAGTTATTTCTATTCACACAAGACTTACTGAAAGCCAATTCAGACATCATAGCCTGTCCATAGCTCAAAAATTCTGGCCCCCAAACTCACATCCACATAAATACAGCAACACCTAAGAAAGAAAGCTCTGAAGCTGAGACTGAGCCCCTGCCCCGTGGACATGTCCTTTCCTGAGCTCTGTGCTACTTCGTCTCTCCACGCTTGGGAGTTGTTTATAGGCCTGTGTCTCTTCAAAACCTACTTTACCTCACAGACTGACTGATACTTTCACTCAAAAATAGAAGTTAAAAGTATTTTCTTCTCTTACTCAACATGTCTCAAGTGAAATTTATGACCTTCTCACTAAAACTGGTTCCCATCTCCCAATAGTCCTGGCTCTGTTCACTCTGTTCATGGCAATTGCCAAGTACTTCCCATTCAAACCTGAAATGTTCCGCCTCTACATCACTATTACTACTGCTCTACACCATGCATCCCCTCTCCCAGACACTGCAGTACTATCCGAGTGCCATCTCTCACACAAATCTTGCTGGCATGTTTATATTAGTCATATTCTATTCTTAACACGCTTGGGCTCGCAGTTTGGGTCTCAGCCGTATCAAACACCTTGAAGCACCACACACACGCTCTGCAGGTGCATGCCCCTGACCTCTTATAAAACAGCCTTCAGTTCACCTGCCACACCCGCTGTTGCTCTACCTTCTCCAGAAAGACATCATTTACTACTTTTAGCTGTTATAACGTCCTACCAGCTTTCTCACACCCAAATCTAACCCATCACACCATTAATTACTCTAAAATAGCTGTTAGCGTATAAAATTTTAACTATCAATGATTCTGGACAATCATGAAAGGTGAGAACTGAGAGACTTCTATCTCAATGACCCTAGCACCTACTACATGATTTAGTTTTAATAAAACTTTATTTAATTAGACTGAACTTTCAACAAAGTTTCTGATCTAAGTATGACTCAGTAGATTCCCAGAAGTAAATCCTTTGGTATTTTAATCCTACACAGCAGAGATCTAAAATAAAATATTATTCCACGGCATTCAGAAAATGTTCAAAAACTTCGAGTAGTTTTGTCTCATTACAGGATTAATTCATTACAGGATTAATATGACCTAAAAATGTTTCTAACATACTCTCTACTACCCTAAATATGCCATTTGTTCACCAAGCACTCAACTCTCTCACTAGCTCTCTGCCCTGCCATATCACATGTCTTTTATTGCCCTCTGTGGCAGGTGTGATAGCAGCTTTTTATTCTTCCTTTTCTGTCTGTCATATTCCTGGAAGTGCCAACCCCCTTGCCTCTCCCTTGTTGATAGTAGCTCTATAGGCCTGTCACATCTCATGTAAGTCTTTGCTTTGTTGAAAGAACTTGGGACTCTGTCCATGGTGCTCCAACAAGAGCAAAGTCAACTGCAAAACGCAGCAGAAGTGGCTGCCCTTCAGAGCCTCTCCATGGAGAGCAGGCAGCAGGAGGGATCATGGGCCAGGGGCCCAAGTTAGCCAGGACAGCCTATGCCCTACCTCACCTGAAATTTCCAGTGTGACTCTCAGCCCTAAGGAAACTTTTTGGATGAGGGGAGGGGATAACTGGAAAGAAAATCATGCTAATATAAAAGTGTCAGTAACTTCTAGTTAATTTACCCAGTAAAAATAATATGGTTAAAACCCAATTGTGCGCCTTCATAAAACTTGGTTTGGAAAGCACAGAGGCGTTCAGGATTTTTTTTCAAATAACCTTCACTTTACATTTCTTAGATGAAAAATATTTATTCCAACAATTCTAAACCATTAACTGCTGTCAGAGTACTCTTCCTGAAACATAATAAGTCAATGTCATTGTACTGTTTAAACAATGAAGTGACCCATGTACCTTTGGGTGAGATAGAGACCCTACACTACCAGTATCTCACCTTCCAGCCTCATTTTATGTTAGACCTTTATATATGCCCATTAATTTAACTGTAAATCAAGGCTCTGGTGATTTTCCTTATTATGCCATGCTCTCAATGTGCCATGCTGCTACAGAAGGTATTGCCCACCTGTAATGTGATATCGCTCTCCACCCACTTTCATCTTCTCACTCCCAAGATGCAGTTAGGGGCCACCTTCTCTGGGACATCTGTCTCACTGTGCTCTGTCCCTCCTCTGTCCCTCTTTTGTTCTTAGGTTCTCCTAGCTGGCGGTTCACCTACAGGAGACCACTATTATGACATTTACTGCTCTGTACTCCGGTGTTCTGCCTAGTGGTCTACCATCTGCCACAGGAATATGAATTATCTGGAAAGCGGGGAAAGCCTCATACAGCTCAGTTATCACAATAGTTGATAGCATCTCAATAAATGTCGACTGAATTAATGAATGTATGATATTGAGAAACCAAAGCTAACTTTTTCATTTGAATGCCCTAAAGAAAATATTTTGAATAGTTATTTTTGCAAAATAGATAAAAGATAAAGTAACTTTTTCTCAAAGGAATTTTCCATTTGAATGATGGGACCCTTCAAATATCAAGGACTTCCAGTGCATATAAGGGTTTAAAATGATTAACTACTTGATAGGAAATCTGGGAGAAAGAGAGAGAGAATTTTAACAGAAATATCTAATATCTGTTTAAAATAAACCAAATAAAAAGGACATGCAAATAGCAATAAAATATGCTTCTGAAGCATTAAACAAGGGAAATATAATTCAATTTACATGTGTGACTTGCACTCCTTTCAGAAAAATGTTCATTGTGTAATACAAAGATTAATTGGTTTCTAACCTCAGAAATTTCACATGTAAACTCCTAGAGGTAAGATTTATGGTGTGTTACTTTTCCTCACGTGCAGATTGATTATATTGAAATAATCTATGTTTATGTTTATTTTCTCAGCAAGGCTATAAAGACTTTAAGACCCTGGCCATGTCTTATTCATGTTTGCATCACTAGGACTTAACATAGTGGCCCAGTACCTGGCAGATATTCTATACATATTGAACTGAACTCTATATTAGAATTTTATTGTCCTATTTAATATGTGACATCCAGTAGACAATAAATTTATCCCTTCAAAAGGCATGTTTTTAAACAATGCATACTTTGTATCTCAAAATCAAGACATTGTGGAATATAGCTAAAAATACCTAAAATTTGGGAGTGTATATGTTTGTTTTCCAACTTTTCAAGCTTCTAAGATGAAATCTAGAAAGCTTCATATAATCATGTCCTTGGGTTCTGATGTCTATGTAGATTGAAATTATCCCTTAAAAATTAAATTCAAATTATTAATGTATAATATACAACTCAAATCTAAAAAACCAGTTATCAAGATATACAATGTAAAATTTACAAATATATTTTTAGAAACTTCCTACTTTGAAAAGTAAATATAAAATATAACCTATTGAACCTGGCCAGCATGGCTCAGTGGTTGAGCATCGACCTATGAACTAGGAGGTCACGGTTCAATTCCCGGTCAGGGCACATGCCTGTGTTGCCAGCTCAATCCCCAGTGTGGGGTGTGCAGGAGGCAGCCAATCAATGATTCTCTCTAATCATTAATGTTTCTCTCTCTCTCGCTCTCTCTCTCCCCCCTTCCTCTCTGAAATCAATAAAAATAAATGTATATATATACATATACATATACATATACATATACATATATGTGTGTGTGTGTGTGTGTATCCTACATAATAAAAGGCTAATATGCAAATCGACTGAACGGTGGAATGACCGGTCACTATGACATGCACTGACCACCAGGGGACAGATGCTCAACGCAGGAGCTGTTTCCTCATGGTCAGTGCACTCCCACAGGGAGAGTACTGCTCATCCAGAAGCCAGGCTCACAGCTGGTGCTTCTCCCGCATCCATGGCAGCGCTAAGTTTAGGCCCACTCCCCCTCAAGGGAGAGTGGGCCTAAGCTGTCAGTCAGACATCCCCTGAGGGCTCCCAGACTGCAAGAGGGTGCAGGCCAGGCTGAGGGAGCCTCCCCAAAGTGCACGAATTTCATGCACCGGGCCTCTAGTATATATATATAAAACCTATTGAATGCATGAGTGAGGCACACAGAAAAGTCACTGCATTATAGCTGCCTCAGGATATCAAACCATCTCTAACCCATTTCAGACCTACTTATAAAACTGTGGTTGGTAACTGGACACATTTTTTGCTTAAATCTTTCATAGATACATCTGTCAAACAGCCAACATGCCTGACCCAGCTGTATTGAGTAAGCCCTACAGATTATTTGTCAAACAAATTCAGTAACCCAATATTTGTTTCTTTATTTTAAAATTTAATTGGTATGCAAATTGGGCAACAGGACAGCATTTGTGCTGGATACAGTTGTCACTTCAGATTCTGGGAATGCTAATTATCATGCATACAGATGTTTTTTTCCCACCTAACATCTGCCAATACTACCTAAACCCCAGGAAGTCCACAAACCTGTGCAAACTTCTTCTCACGGTGGATCTCTTTCTCTGTTATCTGTTCCATGCACACTAATTTTGTGCAGCTGAGGCCTCTGTACGCCAAAATTATGCCTAATTCCTAACACTTCTGCCTCCAGAGTTTTAGGTTTGAAATTGAACAGACACAGAGCCAATTTATCATAGGATGACATGTGTCATGCTCACGGTATTACCAAAGGAACCCTGGTATGCGCTGTATTTATCCTTTTGTTGTCAACACGGACAAAGACAACACACGATGGAGAAGCTATTATTTTTTTAATAATATGACATATACTTTAAAAGTAGAACATTAAATACCATCATCTTCAAAATGTGGTGTTAGATGATTCAGCTGAAGCTCAGAGTTTCTTTATCAAATAAGCATCTGTCATTCAAGAGCACATTCTATTGAACTGAGAATAACAAAAGCATTGGAATATGTTCCCTCAAAGAAAAAGATAATGCTTTTTTCAAACCAACAACTTATTTCTTCTACATGTCTCATTTTCCCATAAATTCTAATCATGCCTAATGATGGCTTTATCTTGAATACAATACAAAGTCATAGCATGTTGCTTTTGTTAACAAATATAAATGTCTAAGAGCTCCCTCCTTCCATCTTTTAGTCACTAATATACATACTTTTATGATGCATCTTTGTGTTTCTAGAGCAAACGTATACGGATATAGCAATATTTCAAGCATAAACCTAATAGCCAAAAGGAAAAAGCTTTTCATTTGAAGCAAGTTTAATAAAAAGCCCAAAACTTGAGGCAAAACTTTCAACTGTGAAACTGGCTGATCACAGAGTGAAATCTTAACACCTCCTCAGAGATCTACTTTTTTATCTGGCACAAACATCTGTTCAAGCCAAATCTGGCAGCTAGTTGCTCATTTCAATGTGTAATTAATTTAGATTTCCAGAATTCCTTCAATTGATTTAAGATTTGCAAATATGCTCCACAAAATAAAGAGTAAACAAGACCTAAATTCTAGCAGGTTTTAGATTTTATCAATATGTAATAATCAGATATAAAGAAGAAACATGAAAAACTTTAATATTGCTTATATACAAGTATAGTTACAAACATCACTTAAGGGCTAAACCAGCCTCTCAAATTTGATGGTGGATTTGCCAAACATAGTCGAAGCCTTTCCTAAACAATGCTACTCAAGGAATATTTTATTAATATTGCTATTAATTACTATAATTGAGCTCAGGAAATCACGGACTAATTCAAAATGATAATTGAATAAAGTTCAATGAAAGGACGACTTACAAAGATCTGGACAGGGTTAAGGAAAGTAATAAAAGAGGATTAAGGAAGTACTCTCAAAAACAGGTAGCTATTACCACACCTGGACCTGAGTGGGGAGAGAGAGGTGTTACAGGAGCCCTGGTGGAGGGGATGAAGGGGAGTTACCAGAGCCCTGATGGAAATTTTGCCTAACAGGAGCTGTGGCCTTAGTAAAAGAACCCAACTACTGCCAATCCTCTTCCTGGCAGGGAAGAAACAGATGGGATAAACACCCACTATTTTTCCTCCACCGTTCAATATTCCGCTGTCTTCCAGCTGAAAGCCAGAGGTCAAGGAGGCCCAGGTGAGGCCATGGCACAAAGGAAAGCAGAGGCAGGTGGAACGTCAATCTGCAGGGGCAAGTGGAAGACATTCTGCACATGACTTTCTCCATAGTGTAGCTTTCACCCACTGCGAAATGATACAGTCCTGAGGGTCTGATAGAGAAGATCTTGAATCCCTTCCTGTGAAAGTTACATAAACTCCTTAAGTGAAGTCTAGGAGTTAGGGTATATACCAGAACTTGAAGAGAAAACCTTCATTCTCTCAAATATGTGCATCCTCAGTGGGACGTTCAAAGCCCCACAACCAAACTACCAAGCTCCTATTGGCTGAGAGAATTTTGGATGTCAACTTGCCTATAGCCAAGGAAAAATGCAGTCTCATGGTAAACTGCTGCTGAGGAATCACCATCATAGCCATGTTTAGAAGAACATTATGAGCTCACGTCTTATAAGCACAAAGACTATTTCTGATGGTGCTAATATATTGCTTGAATGGCCCCAGCTGAGTTGTAGGACAAATTTTAAATACCATCTAACTTTTTATCCTAGAATTAAATACCACCTGGATCCAATATCTCTTTTCCACTTCCATCTTGCATTTTTTTAATTTAATTAAGAAATTTCCACACCTTCTTCATTCAATTATCTATCGAAGCACACTTTTGTTGTTTCCATGTCTTGGACACCAGAAATACTGCTTCAATGAAAACAGGGGTGAATATATTAAAGTGTCCTTCAATAGATGATTGGATAAAGAAGAATATGGTACATTATGCAATGGAATATTACCCATCCATTAGAAAAGATGAAATACTGCCATTTGCAACAACACGGATGTATCTTGAGAATATTCTGCTAAGCAAAATATGTTGGACAGAAAAGTTAAGAACCGTATGATTTCAATCACATGTGGGATATAAAACTGAAAGCAACAAATGAAAACTCATAGACCCAGACAACAGTATAGTGGTTATCAGAGGGAAGGGGGTAAGGAGGTAGTAAAGAGTAAAGGGAGTCAAATATATGGTGATGGAAGAAGATTAGACTTGGGTGATGGGCACACAATGTAATATACAGATGATGTATCATAGAATTGTACACTTGAAGTCTATATATGTTAGTTAACCAATGTTGCCCCAATAAATTGAATTTTTAAACATACTGAAAAAAAAAGAACTTTCCACATAAGTGACCTAATTAGGCAATTTGACCCAAAGGCACCAATTTCTAATACTATCTATAATACTGGGGGTTATGATTTATTTCAGCATAGGAATTTGGCAGAGGACACAAATCTTCAGTCCATAGCATGTACAATACCTCAATTAATCCTCATAAAATGTGGTAATATATATAATATTTCTCATTTCATAGATGATCATCTGAGACTCAGAGAGATGAAGTAGCTTCCCTGAGCTCATACAGCCATGGCCTGCTGTCATGACTCAAATCTGCTTTTCATGTATATGATCTATTCTCTAAGCCACAACTATCTTGTGATGTAGCTGGGATGTCTAGTACCCTTTCACTGACTAATCAGTCCATGCAATTTCATAACTCTGTACACCTCATGCTCTGATCTATAATATGGTTGCTACCATTTTCACCTAACAAACTTTTAGCAAACATTCACAAAACACCTGCTTTGTACCAGTGTAATAGACTATGGGAATATGAAAATGAATTATCATAAAACCCCCACAGTTAAGCAACACTGGACTAATGGTGGATACAAACTATTCTTGAACAATCTGCCCCAATTTTTTTTCCAGCCTCAAATGAAGTCTTTCCCCATCGATCCTCAGAAGATATGTGTGTATTTGGCATCCTGGACCTTGGCCTTTTTTGCATATTCACCAACACCATGACTAGGTTAAGTTCAGTGCAGAGTCTTTATATTCCTCACTGAAATTTTCCTCATTTCTCACTTATGATGAACACTTTATAACAAGCTTCTTTCCGGGAAGATTTCCTTAGTTCTTATAAGGTACTAGGCACCATGCCAAATTCATAAATAACTGGTGGGGAAAAACATAAAAATTCTCTCCAGGATCCCCTCTGAAAATTGTATAGTATCTTGGAATATATAGACATGAAAATAGTCATTTATAATGGATACAATACAATAAGCCTTACAACAATGAAGCAGGTGTTTCTGGTTTGTCTCTGTAACTTGATAAAGGCAACCAGGATGGGTATGAAACTTGCTTGCCTTCCCACCTTCCACATGCATGTACAGGGCAGAGAGTGCAAAATATGCCATAACAAAGCCAATGTCTCTGTGTCTTTAATGGCCTAAATTTGTTATCTTTCAATTAAATTCAATCTCAGTGCTGTTATAAAGAGAGTGCTGTTATTCACAGAGACTAAAATATAATATATTTTGTATTTTTAATAATCTTATCTAATAAAAGACAAAAAGGGTAATTAACCATACCTCCGCTACGCTTCCCATTAGCTAATCAGCGAGATATGCAAATTAACTGCCAACAAACATGGGGGCCAGCAGCCACGCAGCTGAAGCAAGCAGGAGGCTTGCTTGCTCCAGTGATGGAGGAAGCCAAGGTTCCCCGCCTGCTGCAGCCCGGCTCTGAGCCCGAAAGCAGCAATGTTTCAATTATAGAAGCTAAACAAACCCCAGATACCTGCTTTCAGCCAGCTGCAGCCTCAGAGCTGGAGCGAGCAGGACGGCAACAAAGTTTCAATTATAGAAGCCAAACAAACCCCAGATACCTGCTTTCAGCCAGCCAAGACCTCAGAGCTTGGAGCGCCAGTGACGGCAACAAAGTTTCAATTAAAGAAGGTAAATAAATCCCAAAAGAAAAAAAGGAGAGGCTGAGAGCTTCAGTTTCTGGCCAGCCTGAAAATGGCCCTCAGCCCCTCACCCAGACTGGCCAGGCACCCCAGTGGAAACCCCCACCCTAAAGGGGGTGTGACCAGCTGCAAACAGCCATCAGTCCCTCACCCAGGCTGGCCCAGGCACCCAAGCAGGACCCCCACCCTGATCCAGGACACCATTCAGGGCAAAACCAGCCGGCCCCCACCCATGCACCAGGCCTCTATCCTATATAGTAAAAGCGTAATATGCAAACTGACCCTAACAGCACAAAGACTTGGAATGACTGGTCACTATGACACACACTGACCACCAGGGGGCAGACACTCAATGCAGGAGCTGCCCTCTAGTGGACAGTGCACTCCCAAATGGGGGAGCTCTGTTCAGCCACAAGCCAGGCTGATGGCTGCCAGTACAGCAGTGGTGGTGGAAGCCTCTCCTGCCTCCTCAGCAGCGCTAAGGATGTCTGACTGCAGCTTAGGTCTGCTCCCCGCTGGCAAGTGGACATCCCCTGAGGGCTGCTGGGCTACCAGAGGGATGTCTGATTGCCATCTTAGGCCCAATCCCCTGGGGAACAGGCCTAAGCCAGCAGATGGTCATCCCCCGAGGGGTCCCAGACTGTGAGAGGGCACAGGCCAGGCTGAGGGACCACCCCCCGAGTGCACAAATTTTTGTGCACCGGGCCTCTAGTATTATGTATAATCAGTGAAATCTATAAGGCCCAGCAGGTATTTATATGTTCTCTTTGGTACTGCAGCTTGGAAACATTGACATTTATGACAAGCCATGAGGGCTTAAGAGGACAAAGTTTCTATTCTTTCTGGGTGGACAAGAACACTACATTAATTATACGCATGCCAAATGTTCAAAGAATCAAAGAGATCAGTAAAATTCTTTCACATGAAAAGTCATAGTAAATATAACATTTAGTATGTTATATTTACTATGAGTAACACAGACACAATATATCCCAAAATTCATATCTGAATCGTGGAATATAAATATGCCAGATTAAGCTAAAGCTTAATATTCTTAACTTCATTCACTCAGTGCAGATGAACATTTGCCATATTCCTAGTTCTAAGCAATGATTTTCATTCATTAAACAGCAAAACCACTTTTTCCTGCAAGAATTACTGAGCCAGAAACAACAGAAATGTGTATTTGTATTATTATGCATATAAACTTATTGATGTTGAAAGGATTAACTTGCAGATCAATAAGGGAGAAATTCATTACACCAATCAGCCCCACTAAGTAGAACTACACAAGATGCATCACTCTAAGTTGAAATGGAATTTACATCAGTATTGCTACAGCCTAAAACAAACCATAAAATGAAATCAACACATTGTACCAGGAAATTTTGCATAAGCAATCTGATGGATTCTAATACATTAGGGCTGCATGTACACCAGCCTCTCAGGTTGTATGAAAAATGTTGAGATCAATGGATGCTGATGAGCAATATTTAAATGAATTTCTAAATGACTATAATAAAAAATTTAGTTGACTCAACCCCTGCTGTTCTTGGCTGTAAAGTTATGAGCTCTATTTACCTGAAAGCATGTATGCCTATTAGACTTGGCAGGAGTTCCTCAACCTTGCTATTAAGGAGAATATCTATTTAAAATGAACCAAGCATCAGGCTCTAACAAATCTGTTACTCAGACTGGGATGAAGCAGCATGCTAAACTCATGTACACGATGCAAAGAGCAGAAGAGAAGAAATCTTCATGGTTTTTCTTAACTTTTTTTGTGAGCAAAAATGTTTCATGAGCTGTGGCTAACATTGACTTTCATGGGTATTAATTATAAAATGTCTAAATAAAAAGTAATGCGACAAAAAGCAACATGAATTAAAAGTGTATAGAATGTATTAAAAATGCATCTTTCAAATACTTTCCACACCTTTCTGGAGACAAGAAAAAATTGTGGAGCTAATGAAGAAATTATTGGTTGAATGTGAAAACTGAAACCAAAATGGAGAATTTTATCAAATAAGGGGTATAATTTGTAAAAGAATGAAATAAGTGGCTCAGTTTGGGGGGCATTGTCCCATACACCAAAAGGTTGCAGGTTCAATTCCTAGTCAGGGGACATACCTAGGTTGTGGGTTCGATCACCGGTTGGGGCATGTATGGGAGGCAACCAATCGACATTTCTCTCTCACACTGATGTTTATATATCTCTCACTACCTTGCTCTCTCTCAAAAATCAATAAGCATACGTTTGGTTAAGGAAAGAAGGAAAAGGAGGAGGAGGAAGAGGAGGAGGAGAAGGAGTGGGAGAGATGGAAGGGAAAGAGGGGGTAGAAATAAATGAAAGAAGAATATTGGGGGGTGAGCAGAGTTTTAGCACTCAATGCTATTCAGATGTAATACACCAAAATTTGAGAGTATAACAAGGAGACAAATATTTTCGCAGAAAAATACAGGTAGCTAGCAGAAACGACTTCACTGAAATTCAGCATAGAAAAATGTTTGCTTTTAGACCAATTCATTTCTATAACATTAAAGAAACTAAAGACTGAAATTACAGGGCAAATGTACATGAATATGAAATACACTATTTCCAATGTATCAGAGCAGAAATCTGTATTTTAAAATGCATCTTTTCAAAAAGCTTCCACACCTTTCTTGAGGCTGAGAAAAATTTGTACAGCTTATGAAGAAGGGAATAAAATTTATAAGACAGTCTAGTATTTATCACCAACAGAAATTAAACCAGGGTATAAAAAAGAAATTGAAAATAATATGAAATATGGCTAGAGAACTGTTTTAGTGAACTCAAAGATAAGAGCTAAAGAAACAAGGGATTCTGTGTGTGTGTGTGTGTGTGTGTGTGTGTGTGTGTGTGTGTGTGTGTGATTTGTAAATTTGATATACATGTTAACACTGAGGATATTTTTTTTCAAATAGACCAATAAACAGTGAGAGGAAACAAGAAATAAGTAACTCTAAAATTGAAGTTATTATTTTACCTTTTGTAATAAAATATTAAGTTTGTACATTTTTGTTTTTGCAGAAAAACAGATTAGCGAAAGAAAAATTCCAATTAATGTTTTGTAATTATAAAATTAAATGTCAAAAATTGGTATCAGATCAACAACCTGTCTAGACATACTTATGGATTATCTGTCCTGAGTCTTATATTCTGCTTTGTGATATGAAAAGTATTATAAAATCCCTTTCCAAAACAGAAAGGGACTGGCACATGAAAGCCCCAGCACGGATGAGCGCTACTCTTGATGGTTCCACTGAGGGCTGTGCGGGTAGCAGAAATTCCCATTTAGACCATGTTGATAGGATGGCTGGTCAATCTGTCCATGTAGGAGCTAACTAATATTTAGGTGGGGAAATGCATCACAGAGGTATGGAGAAGAATAAAATCAGGGTGCTTATTACTCTGCCCTCTCTCCAAGTGGCTGTGTCCCTCTGCCAGTAGCAGCTACAGTCAGAAAACCCTCTCTGAACAACTCCCTCTACTTGCTCCCTCAAGCCTAGCATGGGGTTCAGTATACCTTGTTCTTAGCCCAGGATAAGCATCATCCCTTAGGGTCTCTTGCCCACACCTTTGCAAAGAGCCCCTTCATTAAAATCTCTTTAAATTTCCCAGTATGAGTGCCTGACCCTTCCTTTCTGGGGCTCTGACTGATGTAGAATTTAACAACCTTTGTTGTCAGGGAGTTTATAATCCATGGGAAAACAATAGGTGATGTAACACATTCAACTTTTAGGAAGAGATGTGTGAACCAAATAGTTAGGAAAGCTTTAGGGAGGACTTCTTATTCTTGAAAAGTAGAATGAGTTTCAAAAGAGGGAAAAAAGAGGAAAAGAATGAATTCCAAGATAGGAGAAAAGTCGTTGTAAAAACAAAACAAACAAACAAAAAAAGAATGAAAAAGAAGTTCAGTCTGGCCGAAACCGGTTTGGCTCAGTGGATAGAGCGTCGGCCTGCGGACTGAAAGGTCCCAGGTTCGATTCCGGTCGAGGGCATGTACCTGGGTTGCGGGCACATCCCCAGTGGGAGATGTGCAGGAGGCAGCTGATTGATGTTTCTCTCTCATCGATGTTTCTAACTCTCTATCTCTCTCCCTTCCTCTCTGTAAAAAATCAATAAAATATATTTTAAAAAAATAAAAAATAAGAAGTTCAGTCTGTGCAGATAAATTAAAAGCAAGCATGACCATATATACTGGTTATTCAAGACATCCAGTTCACACCTATTGCTTCAGTGTAATTCATTAGCAGTAATACATTATGTGGTAATGCTTTTGAATGCATTATGCAGTAGAAAGTCATTTTGAATTCCTGAACAAGGAATTACTATGATTAAAGAGGTATTTTACTAAGATACATTTGGCAGTGGAATGCAATATGGACTTGAAATAGAAAGGGAAGTTCAGAGAATAATGGAGTTTAAAGAGAAGATCATTTGATTAAAATGATGGTACTGGGAATGAAAAGAGTAATGTTAAGAAAAATGAATTGTTTTCATAACAAATTCTTATGTGTATTCAAAATACAACCACTGGTCCTT
The DNA here is from genome assembly GCF_000147115.1 of Myotis lucifugus. Taxonomy (NCBI): domain Eukaryota; kingdom Metazoa; phylum Chordata; class Mammalia; order Chiroptera; family Vespertilionidae; genus Myotis; species Myotis lucifugus. The sequence continues at coordinate 28,027,953 of NW_005871048.1, forward strand.
TGCAACCTCAACTCTGTGCTGAATCTCATTCAAGGCAACACAGTCCTTAAAACCCAAACAAGTTAAAAGAAATTATATCTTTATTTTATGTATTTATTTATCAAGGTAGTTATTCCTTTATCTACCTAGAAGTCTCTTACCCTTTATATTGGATATATAGAGGGTAAGAGACTGCTAGGTAGATGAAGGATTCAGTTTTTCAGTTTACATAATCCCCCTGTCAGAGACATAAAGAATCTTGTCCTTCCTTTATCTTCTCTTTGTTCCAATCCCAAGATCCTGTTGCTCTTAAAATGGAAATGTTTTTACCTTGCTTTATTGACCTTTATTGGCATCACATCAGAAAGATGGGGCATCTTTGGATGACATTTTTATAAAAATCTTTAAATTTTTATTAGTTACAAAATAATGATAATTTATGTGAAGAAACATATTTCTCCTGCCTTATTCCTACTTCATCCCACCCCCACCTTGCAGAATAAACCTCTTCTCATTGTTTTAGTTTTTTTCCTCATATAGCTACTAGGTGTCTTTAAACAATATGCTTATGCCATTCTTATTTTTTTAACTATGCAATATCTACTGAATTCCTGCTATGAAATATAAGGATTGAGCATATTTGAATCATCTCCACCCCTCCACCTCCTCCTCTTATCCTACAACCTTTAATAGATAAATTATCTTTAATTTTTATTATATAACTAGGCAAATTTAATGATGCATCTAGACTTTTTTTAAAAGCCAGTGTCATTGACTCCTTACTATGTGAAATAATGATGTTACTACCTGTATCCTTCTTCCCCTATTTTTCTTCTTTCTGAAAATTATACTTTTACTTTTGACTTTTACATTGTCCATATTTTTATTAATTTTTTACATTAAATTTAAACCATGATGGACTTTTATCATGCTTTGACTATAGATTGATTATAAAATTCTAAAGCCAATAAACTACATTTAACACAAGCTTTTTTCACTATAAGGCCACCTGGTGTGTGAACACTATATTTTCTTCTCTATGTATGAAATATCAGGCTTCTTGGCATCTTGAAAGAGAATGCTCCTAGCATCAGTGACAAATAAATTTCCTGTTCTTGCATTCCTCCAAGTGAGGAAAAACATCCCATATCTTAGTTTATTTTGAATCATGACTTTATTTCAGAGGTAGAACGCTTGATTGTGATAAATTATTTTTCTCTTGCAAAAAATAAAGTGTCTTAAGCATATCCTCAAGATCATTCAGACGATACACCATTTTTTTCCTGAAGACTACCCTTCTCTAGCATGTACATAGTTGGCAATAAAGCCCCAAGAAATTACAGCACAGAACCTTGAGTTCCCTCAATTCCATCATGTTTCTCTTCGCCAACCACTTACACTGAACTCCCTTTTCAATTCTTACACATGTAGGGAATGCTGACAAAATGCCATAAACATGTTCGTTAACGGCAATACAAAATATAAAGTGCTGATTCCAGTTACAATGAAGCAGCTCAACCAATTACCCTGCCAATAAAACCCATACAATTATATCAAAATTTTGAAATTATATCTGGTCAAAGGCACCAGAGATCAACTATGGCGTCAGAATTTGAGTATCCAAGACATTCTCTGTTGATTTTCAAACAAATCTTATGAAAGCCAGAAAACAATGAAGTAACGGTTCGTACATTGAAGGGGAAAATAAGACATTTGGGGGGCTAGCTATCTGAATCTGTGCCAGTAACCTGTATTCTGACGCACACGCTTACTAGCAGATAATTAACTCCATTCTTATCTGTGATGCTGCCCTGCCTTGCAGAACCTGTTTCCTGGAATAGTCCCATCTTACCGAGGCCATCAACCATGAACCATATACACCCCCCAGAGGGGGTTGTCACACTGGCGCCAAGCCAAGCCAGGCCTTTGGATGTACTCTCACTTCCGCCATCCCAACCGACAGGTGGCTGCAAAGCCCATGAAAAGACTGGAAGCCTGATCCATATTTGGGGGACAAATAAATTAAAAGGGACAAAAGGAAGGCTTCCTCCAGACTCAGCACTCAGGCTTCGGAAGCTGATCCCCCTGAGTCACTGCACTAGTGCATTAAAAGGCTCCTCTTCTGACTCAGTGCCCGACTGATTATCCTCCTGTGCTGCCTGGCAGCTTATCTATAACAACATTGTAAAAAAAAAAAGGTAACTGTTAACCCAAAAGTTTAGATGCTTCCAAAAATATCCATAAGTAGAAAATTTAAATTAAGAAGACATTTTAAAAAATAGAACTTTTCATCAGCAAACACAAAAAGTGAATAGATTGACCTAATTGTCACATAACAACTAGTGAATGTACATTCTTTGCAAGTCACCTAGAATATTTACCAAAATTGTGTGCTGCAGTGAAAAGCCTGACTCAACACATTTTTAAAGTATCAAAATCATTCAGAGAAAAATATTTTTTCATTTAAAAATTAAATATATTTTTTAAACTAGAAAATTTCCAAATATATAAAAATTAAGAAATGCACTTTGAACATATCTCAGGGTCTTCCTTCAAACTTAAAACTTTCACAAGCTTTTACAATATTCATAACTTTTTTTATCCATTCATAAATAACCATCGTTAGAATAACTTAATTTTAATTCTTGTCCCACAAGAATGTATCTTTTTGTTTTTATTTTGGAGTTTTTTGTTTGTTTGTTTTTTACCCGTGTCCCAGCGCTTGAGGATAGAACCCGTGGACTGGAAACGGTTGGCACTGAAGACATGACGCCCAGGTTGTGGGCTTGGCCCTGGTATGGGGCATGCAGGAAGCAGCCGATCAGTGATTCTCTCTCATCATTGATGTTTCTCCCTTCCTTTATGAAATCAATAAAAATATTTAAAAACAAAACATGTGTATAACAAACACCAGCTTGAACCATGGCTTTAGTTGAAACTACTTCCTCAGAACAACACCAACAAATGACCACAGCTAGACAGCAAATAATGCTGGAAAAAACAACTCGAAAACAATTTGCAAGACTCAGAATGCAAGCTGTTTGTAGCTAGAGTTAGCTTTAGAAACATTCATTTTTAGATGATCCCAAAAGAACCTTTGCCAAACATTTTTTAAACAAACAAATAAAAGGTGAGACAAATATTTGGCCTGATTGTGGTGATAATTATTCCTTTTAAAACCATTATCAAATACTTCAAATTACATCTACCCTCATTTTTTTAAGTCAGAAATGGTGTGTTTTATTTATTTGTTCATCCATTGACTCATTCAACACGCATATTTTGAACGCCTATTATGTGTCAGAAGAGAAGAGGCTCCTGTTTCGCGGAGCTAATTTTCCAAGTAGAGGGATCTGGACTAAGCAAGCAAACAAATAATGTGTGATAATGTATATATATAAAGAAAAACAACCTGTGTGCAGTGCTATGGAAAGAAGGTCTAGGGTGTAATGAAACTTTAGGTAAAATGAACAGAGAATGCTTCCCTGACTAGTTGAACATCAAGGAGGGAGACTGTCTTTTTAGCTATTCAAACTTTAAACATAAATATAATAAGTGTGAAATATTCTCATATGCATTTATACCAATTATAACAAACTTGCCCTTTATTTCTCACTGTCTCCCACAAAATTCACCTTTGTTCTGAAAATGTGACTAAAATTCCCGAAGTTAAAAAACAAGAGAAAGTTTGAATGGGTGTAAAACAAGGACTTAGAATATAATCATTCTTTCAACATTAATTATACTGTACATTTTGAGAAGCTATAATCAAGAACTGAAAGCTGCTTTTTGTCTTTGGTTCAAAATCATGAAGCAACAATTTTACACAATGACTGTATCTTCGTAAGAAATTCTGAAACAGAAAACAATGACCTGGTTACAATTTCCTACATGAAAATGAGTCCAGACAAGAAATCTTGCCTATCTGCTCTTTTTCTGGGTTTATTTTGTTGATGTTTTCCTATGGGACATGGGAGGTTAAGATGGCAAATAGAGGATGGTACAATAATACTAGTAGAAGCATTCAGCATAAATACATTTTATAGGATCTTTTGAGATATCAAATATGGCTAGTTTGTAAATGCACTTTAAAGCATGAGAACTAAATTGTTAGCCAAGATAATTTTCCAAAAAAATTGTTTTGCTTTTATCCACCAAATAATAAACTATTGCCATCTCTCCATAAGCTTTGTGGATATAAATAAATGCATATGTTGTTATTACTTGGTGTCATCTTAGTATTACTACATTTAAAATGATCCTATTCATCCTTTTTTTTCCTTCAAGTGGTATTTTGGTTCCTTTTCCTATTTCTGGGTGCTGGCTGGCTTATGTGGAAACAGGGATATAGAAACCAAAGACCATATCTTCCACTTTTGTTTAACTAGCATTCAACAAAATATCTGATTCACAATCAGAGCTCAATAATGAACAAATAACTGAAAGACTGAGTGAGTGAATGAATGAATGATCCCAAAAAAGCAGTTGATCACCTAAAGGAAATAATGTTTTGAGTACCTCCTATGGGATCATTATAGATTATATGCTATTATTCAGGCACTAGCAAATATTTAATTTTTATAAATTCAGATGAAATTACCTTGGAAAATTAAGTCCAATCCTATCTAATAATAGACAAACATGGTAATTGACCATACCTTCACTATGCCTCCCATTGGCTAATCAGCGTGATATGCAAATTAACCGCCAACAAAGATGGTGGCTAATTTGCATACTGCAGGCAGGGCAGGACAGCACAGCTGCAAGCAGGAGAGCCGCCATCCAGGCCCCCATGTTGGACCCCAGAAGCCACCTGCCTGCCGCCCGTGATCAGATCCGATCCTGGGCGAAGGCCGGCTCCAGAAGCCCCAGAAGCTGCCCAGAAGCCGGTGATCGGGGGGAGATAGGGGTCCCCTGCCCAGGCCTGACGCCTGGGCCAGAGGCGTCAGGCCTGGGCGGGGGGCAGAGCTGGCAATCAGAGGGGTCTGGGGGTCCCCTGTGAGGCCTGACACCTCAGCAAGAGGCATTGGGCTTGAGCAGGGGGTCCGAGCTGGTGATCAGAGGGAGATGGGGCCCCCTGCCCAGGCCTGACACCTCTGGCGGAGGTGTCAGGCCTGGGAAAGGGGCCGATCGGGCGATCGGAGGGTGATGGGGGTCAATGCCTCTGGTCGAGGCGTCAGGCCTGGGTGAGTGCGGAGCCAGTAATCAGGGGGAGATGGGGGTCCCCTGCCCAGGCCTGAAGCCTGAGCCAGAGGCATCAGGCCTGGGCCCTAGGGGCCAAGCTGGCGATTGGTGTGAACTACAGAGGAAACACCTTTTCTGACCGCTCATTGGCTAAGCTACCTGTATGCCACTGGTAATATTCTTAGTAACTTGGGTAATAAGAATCCAAAAAGGTGATCTAGGGTTTTTCACCACACTCCTGGTGAAAAAAACGAAGGTCCGCTGATGGAGGGCTAAGAAATGTCATATCCTGCCCTAGCCGGTTTGGCTCAGTGGATAATGCCTTGGCCTGCTGAGGGCAGGGTCTAGGTTCAATTCTGACCAAGGGCATGTACCTAGGTTGCAGACTCCTCCCTGGCCGGGTCCCAGGTCAGGGCTCATGTAGAAGGCAAGTGTTCCTCTCACTTTGATGATTCTCTCTGTCTTTCCCTTTCTCTTCCACATTCTCTAAAAATCAATGGAAACATATCCTCAGGTGAGGATAAAAAAAATAATAATAAAGAAATTATTATTATATGAAAGACACATCTTGAAAATGCCTAAAGAAAGTTGTCATTTTTTCATGGTGAAGGGACTGGAATCCGTGTTGATGAAAAAACTTTGCTGGCTGCAGTGACTGGCAGTGGCTACAGCAGCGGGGTGATGGGGCTGGTGCCTTCCCCTGATCAGCCCAGTCACCTCCCACAAAGGGAAGCCAGACTGCGGCTTAGGCCCGCTCCCCAAGGGGATGCCCAAGCCGTCACTAGGACATCCCCTGAGGGCTCCCAGTATGTGAGAGGGGGCAGGCTGGACTGAGGGACACCCACCCCCCAGTGCATGAATTTCGTGCACTGGGCCCCTAGTATTGAATAATTGTATTTTATTTAAACAAATCATAAAGAATGGTGTGCTTTTCCAATAAATTACTATTATTATTTTATTCCCACTTGTTTGTAATCTTCGCTGGACTAATGTTTAGATGGAAAGGTTAATTGCAGGAAACTTTTTCTTTTTCAGTATGCATTCTGAAAACTGGCATACTCACACAGGGTCATTAATGTGACCCTCTATTTTATCCCCAATTCTAATGATAACTTAAATGAATAGAAAGTTCATTTCTTATTCAAAGAAGTTTACATACTTCTTACCAAGAATAGCTTATTCCCAATTAACTAATTCCCTTGGCTTTTTTAAAATACTTCTTGGAAAGCTAAAAGTTCTACTTGCATGACTGTAAAAAAAATAAATAAATAAGGCTCTCAATTTGCTGTGAGGCCCCCAGACTGATTCTAGAAGTAATCCTAAACAACAGAACACAAAATATGATGATAAATGTCAACCTATAGAAAGAGAAAACATCACTTTGATGCTCAAATGGCTTTCCTGTGTACATATACATGCACATACCACATACTCACTAATTATTAAAGAGCTTTTTTTAAAAAAAAAATATGATTTTATTTACCAAAGTTACAGATCTTAAAACTGTTTTTCCTTAAACGTATAAGCCCAATTTACAAATATGATTATATTTCAGTCTAGCAAATTTTAGTGATCCATTTTAAGGAAGCCTATAATTAATATGTTCCCATTTACAAACTTAGTTAATTTAAACTCATTAGTCACCTAAACTGAACTCATACATATATCTTATTACTCTGTAAGTACTTTAATTCTCTGGCTGAATAAATTTTCCCACGTATATAAATAATTCTTTAAAATATAATAAGGTTCACCTTATATTTTCCTACATGTTCTAATACAGTGTATAAATAGGTATGATTTCAATTTAAAGTCACAAATTTAACATGTTGGTTGTTTTTATTCAACTACTTTAAGTGAGAGAAGCAAGTTACAGAACTGTTCAGAAAAAAATTATCACATGTGTCATGGACTGAATATGCTCCTCTGCCTCCTGGTATTTCAGGGTGTTTAAGTGTATTTGCAGGTCTTCAAAAATGTAATTAAGATTAAATGAGGTCATTAGGTTGGACTCTAATCCAATATGACTAGTCTTTATAAGGAAAAAAAAAGGAAATTGGGACACAAATATATACAAGGAGACCATCTGAAAACAAGAGTAGGAGATGGCCACTTACAAGACAAGAAGAGAGGCCTCAGAAGAAACTAACCCTGCTGATGCCTTGATCTGAGACTTCTGGCTTCCAGAACTGTGAGGAGATAAATTTCTGTTTAAATCACCTAGTCTGTGCTACTTGGTTATGGCAGGCCTAGCAAACTCATACAGCGTGTGTGTGCAATAAAATAAAACTGGAAAAAATAAACGATTATTCAACAGCACATTTTTAACTTGAATGTGCAAGACTGACTTGCTACTCCAAAAGGCCAAAATCTTTTAAATATTTCAAGTAACTGAAATACCAAATATGCTCAGATTTCTTAACACACCAAAAACTGTCAAAATAGGTTTGATTTCCTTGAACATTACTCTGCTTACCTATAAATCTTTCCATGGTTAAAAGTTGCTGTAGCATGTTGACTAATGACCCCAAAGACATCCACATTCAAACTTCTGCACCCTTTGAATATATTACTCTACATGGAAAAAAAAAACAAAAAACAACTTTTCAGGCATGATTAAATTGAGGCTCTTAAGAGAGGAAGATTATCCGGGACTATCAGGCCCAATGTAATCATAAGGGTCCTTATAAAGGAAAGAGAAGCAGAAGAATCTGAGAATATGTGACTATGGAAGCAGAGCCAGTGGTTCTCATCCTTCCTAATGCTGCGACCCCTTATTAATACAGTTCCTCATGTTGTGGTGACCCCCAACCATAAAATTATTTTTGTTGCTACTTCATAACTGTAATTTTGCTACTATTATGAATCATAATGTAAATATCTGATATGCTCTATGTGTTTTCCGATGGTCGCGACCCACAGGTTGAGAACCGCTGGATTAGACTGATGTGATGACTGGCTTTGAACATGGAAGGGGACCATGAGTCAAGGAGTGCTGGCAGCCTCTTGAAGCTGGAAAATATAAGGAAAGGCATTCTCCACTATAGCCTCCAGAAGGAATTCAATCCTGCCAACACCTTGATTTTAGCCCAATGAAACCCACCGTGGACTTCTGACTTCTAGAATTGTCAGATAATTAATTAGTGTTGTGTTAAGCAGCCAGTTTGTAGAAATTGGTCATAGTATCAATAGGAAATGAAACAGATGCTTACCCATCAAAGGAACAATTATGCTATTTCAAATAATTAGAGGAGTATCCTCTTAATGATTGAGGTGGCATCATACCCAGGTAGTTGTTATAGTATGCTGACTTCCTTCTTTTTGGTGAAAATAATAAAATATACTGAGTCCATTATAGTCTATAAACAAAACTTTTTTAAAAAAAAGGTTATTCAGTTCATATCTCTTAGCTTGAGTTATCACATGATGTAGTCCATTATAGTTCTATTAATAGTGGTCTATAAAACCTATCCTGGCCCTAACCGGTTTGGCTCAGTGGATAGAGCGTCGGCCTGCGGACTCAAGGGTCCCAGGTTCAATTCCGGTCAAGGGCATGCACATTGGTTGCGGGCACATATCCAGTAGGGAGTGTGCAGGAGGCAGCTGATCAATGATTCTCTCTCATCGATGTTTCTAACTCTCTGTCCCTCTCCCTTCCTCTCTGTAAAAAAGTCTATAAAATATATTTTTTAAAAAAAACCCTATCCTGGGTGCTATATCAATTGATTTTATATTGCATTGCTTCACTTATGAGATATTTAAATATCTGCCACACACACCCCTTTTTTTGGAGGAAGCAAAAACAGAAATTTTAATTTATAGCCATTGAAGATCATTTCAATTTGGAATCATTGTCAAAAAAGCAGTGACTGAGAATGGGTAGAGGGTGAAGTCAGTGGGAAAGGAACTCAATTTTTCCAATTAATCTTTTGGAGATAAAGGTAAATAAAATGAGCTACTTTTCAGTGATGACTGGAGATATGGCCAGAACTCATGGACTAATATGGGCACAACCAGGACCATAGAACTCTGGATACCAGGAGAAATTACTGAAAAATACATTATGTAAAACATTTTCCATTACAAGAACCAGTGTTTCTACATCTCTGGGGACTTAGGAATCTAGAAAATTGAATCTTGGAGGCAGAATACAGGCGGTAGAAGGCAAAGGTTCTCCTTTATCAAATTAGAAGGTATTGAACTTTAAATGAAGTACCAAAGATATTTTGAGTCTCTCTATATATATTTTTAAATTTTTATTGTTGAAAGTATTACATATGTCTCCTTGTCCTCTTTTTTCCCCATTGACCTCTCCAGCCAGCCCTGTCTCCCACCCCAGGCCCTCACCATCCTATTGTCTGTGTCCAGGGTTGTGCATACATGCATACAAATTCTTTGGTTGATCTCTTCCTACCCACCCATCCTCCCCTGCCTTTCCTCTGAGGTTTGACAGTCTGTCCGATGCTTCTATGTCTCTGGATCTATTTTTGTTCATCAGTTAATGTTGTTCATTAGATTCTACATAAGAGTGAGATCATTTTTTAATTTCAAGTAGCAAATTGAACTTATAAGTTTTTCTTTGAATTTCGAGGACAAACTCCACAACATTTCTAGATTTGGGGGTAATTTTTTTAAATGCATTCTCTCTGATTAATGTGTAAACTTGATTTATTTTAGTTAAGGTGAAAATACAATAAAACATGCCAGCCCCCTGCTCCCCCTGAGTCACCACTGACTTCATTCTCCATAAAACTATTTTTTCCTTAATATCTGTTCCTTAAATACAAATTATTCTACCTTGGGACTTTTCAAAAGATGCCAATGGATCCACTCGTCTGATCTTGTCCAGGGATTTTGTAATTGAGCATCCTGATACCAAACCCATCCATTCTCCTCCTTCCCACACCCAACCTCACTATCACAAATATCAGCAATCCTGTAGCTAACAAAAAATGTCCAAACATCACTGGGAAGGCCAATCGCCTGTTTAGGGAACAGAATCCTTAGTGATGGAAAAAGGAAAGGGACATTGTGTTTTAGCTGATTAGGGAATATAAACTACTTGCTAATAATAAATCCATCCTATAATTTCCTTCTTGTCCACTAAGTAGTACTATTCTCTTTTTATTCTAGAATATATTTTTATCATAAAATATATTTAAAGCTGGTTTAAGTTGGTTATTTTTGCCATCGCATCATAAAGAAGACATGGAAAGAGTAAAACCTCTCAGCTCCCCGATGAACACCACCACCACTACCTTGTTGTTTTAATAAGGGATGCATTTTAAATTGTTCTGTTTTCTCCCACAAGCCCCCTCATCTGGGACAACCATCATTAACACTTTAATGTTTTTCTGTAGCTATTTTAAACCTATAGAGTCATCATATTATACATACTGTTCTATGACTTTTCTTCTTTTAACTATATCAATATATCTCAGGTAGTTTTCCATTTCAGTACCTATATGTAGGTTAACCACATTTTTTAATGGTTGCATAATGCCACTTTCTTTTCCTCACAGCCTATTGGAGTGCATAGGACAAGAAAAAAAATGCTATATAAACAAATTTACACACACACATAAGGTTGAATATATCTTTTTTTTTTTTTGCTCTGCTTTCATCAGCTAAGAATGTACTGTTTCAGGTGGATGCTCGCTCAGTATTTACACAAGGCCCAAAGGATGCACATTACCACTAAACAGATAAATGAAGTGCTGAAATGGATATTGCTTTCTTTTTATTCAAGGAAGTGCCATGTTTTGCCTGCCAAGAGTTTGACATTTTGCTTAAGGGTAAGATGAGAAAATATTTAAGTAGGCATTAAGGAAAAGCAGAGAAACCTGAATAATAGCAAATGCCAGTAAATGGACCACACAAATTAGCCCCAGCCCTTTAGGCAAAGGTCAGAAGAATATAGAATAGGCCCATAAGATATAGTGGTTAAAAATAAAAGGTGCACAGAACTATAACATAACATGGGAAGCTTCTGGTATATGACTACTCACAGCCAAAACATGCCTGGTTGTAGAAGAGGCTGATGAAAAATGATCAGGGAAAAATATTTGAGCAGATGATACATCCTTTCGTGGCTGCCTCTAATGCCGAAGAACAGGCAAATCAATAATTCAGCCTTTAATGCTGTCTAAAAACGTACAGCAGAGTTGGTACAATTTAGTAAATGCCATCCATCCACAAAGCCCATACCAAGCCAATTTCCAACAGCCAACATTTCCCATCTTATTTTCTCTATAATATTTAGCTTTTTCCTTTAATTACACTTGATATTTGTAAAGAGAAAGCTGGCATTGTAATAATTGGACAGCTTTTTTATCTATGTTGGCAGAAAAGTGATTTTCTCTTATATGTGAAGAGCAATACAAAGGCAAAAACTTCCTTTTCTCACAAACTGAATGCCAAAACTATCCTCTGAGTCACACAGCTTCTTTAAATCATGTTGTTCTGGAAGTTGAGATGTGCTATCCTCCAGCCGCTGCCAGGATCACACTGTTCTCAGCTAGAACCAAAAATCTACCGGTGTCAATTCATCACAATGTTTACCTCTCCAAAACACTCTCCCTTTTTCTCTTTTCTTCTCTACTTCCTTCTGACATTATGTTTTTCCTTCTTTTATGCTTTTCTTTCTCTCCTCCCTTCTTTCCTTATCTCTCTCTGCCTTTCTCCCCCTCTCCTTCACCCTCTCATATTCAAGATGCAAGAAGAAAGCAAAGTAATGGCGATGTTTTAAAATCAGAGATCCAAGAGAAATAAGGTGGTCCTAATATACCAAGGGAATTCTCCTCCTAGCTGCATTTTTTCTAGAGAAATAATTTCAAGCTGTGCTTCAGAAACTTGGCACCATACCATCAGCTTTAAAGAAAAATAATCAATTTCTTAATATGTAGAAAACAAATTTTTATATTAAAGATTTAAATATCTATAAAACATTTTGTTTATTGGGGACAGTTTTATTTAGTAATATTAATCAAATATAAGAGTAATCTTAAATATTTGAGCAACAAATTAGTACTTACATTGCATTATGAAATCTAGGAAAGGTATGTTCTTTAATATGTGCTAGTGGCATTGTAAGTTGACTGGACAAAGTTCAAATAAATACCTGTAAACTTTTGTTTAAAAATAAAGTTGCCTATGTTCTCACTCTCTTAAGTTACTCTCAGTATTTTATTTGTTTGTTTTGTTAATCCTCACCAGAGAATATTTTTTCTATTGCTTTTCAGAGAGAGTGGAAGGGAGGAAGGGAGAGGGAGAGAGAAACATGGATGGGAGAGACACATTGACTGGTTGCCTCCCACACACAAGTGGGCAGGAGTGGGGGGAGCAACCTTGACTGGGACTCAAACCCCTGACCCTTCAGTGCAGGTGCCAGTCTCTAACCACTGAACCATACTGCCAGGGCTACTCTCAGTATTTTTAAATACCAGAACCATTTCTTAAAATTTTAAAGTTCACTCTGCAAGCAAAATAGATAACTCTACATGGTCACAGCTACCAAAATTTACATTTATATACTCAAAATACCTGTTTTGAAAAGACAATTACCTGTTTTCAGTCACAACTTAGGTGTAAATCTCTAAAATTTTAGCTGACAGGTTTTACTATGTAATAAAAACATGTCAAATTCAAACTGACAAGTGGATTTCATTTTTGGAGGGTTTTTCATCACACCTTTTTCCATTATAATACAAGTACTACTGAGACATATGATTTTCTGCAAAACTTAACCAAAAACGTAAAACATAATGCATGTCTCACCATCTTAACGCTTATATGGAAGGCTCTGGGGAGAGGGGGAAATCTTGCTAAATGCAGACAAGAGTACTGAAGAGGCTGTCAGTTCTCGTTTATTCTCTTTCTCTAGGTGCTCACACGCCTGCCTGCTAAAGCTCGGATGAGGACAGCTATCCCACCTCTTGTTGCATCTCTGAAGTTCTTCTATTACTCAAGTTGTGGATTTAGAATACACATTGTCCAGCCACATTTATTCTAAACAGATCATCTGGACACAGAGATGCCAGTCAGTGAGCTTATCCAATGTATCTGCGGCTTACCTTTCAATGGAGACCTGAAGAAAAGTAAAGTGTAGTCCTCCCATTAAGTATGCACACGGACTGTTTGTTTACTCAAACTGGAAATTATAGGATAATGTATTATGTTAATTTCTTTTAAGTCACAATTGATATTGGAAATAAATACTGATATGCAAGGTATATAAACAGTAAAGTGCTTTATTGTGAGCAGTGGCTCCAGTTCAGTCAATGGTGAGAGATTAAAATATAGTTCACTAAAATTATGTGTGTGTGTGCGTGCGTGTGTGTGTGTGTGTGTGTGTGTAAAATTACCCCAGTCATTAGTGTGGGCATTAAACAATAAGAATCGGTACTCTAGTCTAGCTACAACAAAACTTCCTAATTTTGTGCCGTATACTTAAATACAAAGAAAAAGGCATAAGGCTATTTTTATAAACAAAATTCCAATTACTTAACTTTTTAACCTACCAATATCTATTTACAATCTTAATTGCCTCAACATTAAATAGAAAATTATATTTATTTATTATCAAATGTTGTAGAACAGAAGAAAAAGGCGTCCCTGTTATTAAAAGTGGACCACTAGTGCCCCCTTCTGATATGAAAATGAAGGACAACCCTCAGGACTTGAAAAGACACTCTACACTAATCCCCTAAACAGCTGTTTCAAGTCAGATTGACGCCAATTCTTCTCTGATTTAATAATATATCCCTCGTTTTTCTCCTAAAATGTTGAATATTCTGACGTTTTACTATTGTGAGTTATCTTCCTGGGAAACATTACAAAGACAGCTAATTCTTAAGTATATAATCAACTACCTTATTCAAATTGAGCTTTAAAATAAGTTCAGGGAGGGGGAAAGCCATATTTTTAAAACTGTGACGCTTTATCATCATTGGGTTTACATCTGATTGGGTGAAAGCTAATAAACCTGAATCTATACCTGCCTTAATCACGTTAAATGTCATGTTGCCTCACTTTTCACCAAATCCGAGCTGATACTCACAGACACACTCATTCATTACACTACTTTCTGACATAACATAAAGGGCAAAAAGGCAGCATGATAGATTAAAAAGATATTATGGTACAATATTAATTACAGTATCAGCACCTTTTTCTAGCTCAGACTGCATATAAAATGTCTATTTTCATTTTTACATTCAGAATATACTTTGAAGAATGGATTTAATACATAGACATAGTAAATGAGAATTTTGATCAGATATTGTAATGTCAGGGTGGCATACACATATACCAAAAGTGAACATACTAGCAAATTTGAAATCTGTTTGTTTGTTTGTTGTTCCGTTGTTTTAAGAAAGTGAGATTGGAAGATATTATCCAAATCATAATGTGACCAGATATAATAAACCAGAAATATTTAATTTAAAAATTCTTCTCCATGAAACTAAAACTTTGATAATATCACTTCTTCCCCAAATAATTTCATAAAAGGGTAACAAAATCATTTTTAGAAGTCAAATATTAAAATAAATGGTATTATATTCTTAAATTAGAATAGGTTTTCTAGTTTGGGCCTATTATAGTGAATCTATGAAATTGACTACCAGTCAACAGTAACTTGTACTAACATTAAAATATGCCAAAATAAGAATATTTAATATTTAGAATATATTTCATAAAAAACAGAATTTATACTTAAGATCCACCTTAGGGAAAAATTCAGCCTCAACCAGGAATGTCATGCTGAACTCTCAAATAAGCTTCTTAAGTGTTCCTGTTCTCTTATTCAATTCACATTTTACTCATAAAGTAACCTTATTCCATGGAATTATTATACATATTTCATTACATAGTAATTTTGCTTTCTGAAAAATATACTGACTGTATTTTTCTCAATCTTTTCTGCCGCCTACTTCAGGGTTGTGTCTCCTTTCCACTGATAGTTTAACTTTCACCCATTGAAAATGACAACTGGTTCAATTTGGTGTTGCAGAAGAACTAAATATACCGTATCAGGAATAAATGAATTTAATGCCATCTGTCCAATGCTATATCTCAAACTGGAAAGTCCGGCTCTGAAAGCATGAGAGACCCAGGAAAAAGCACCAGGGGGGATGATTTCTGAATGGAGTAACAGTAAGGTTAGGACTGCTGACTTTGCTAGTTATTGTCCCTTCCTGGGAATCTTACGGGATCACTACAGCTACTAAAATTCTGTGGTGTGATCCAGATGTTTCCATGCCACTTTCTCTCTTCAGGTTCTCAAAAATATACAAAGAAATCCCTCTATATTCAGAATAATAAATCAAATGAGAAAGCAATTTAAATTAAAATCCTATTTTTAAGAAGCAGTAGAGATTGCATCATATCACAGTAAAACTAAAATGTATTTGATTTCTAGCTTTAACTCTTTCACTGCATTTAATTACACCCCTCATTTTATTATCAACAGCCATATGTGGGGCACCTTTGAATACATTCTCTCTGACACTCGGAGGCCAATTCTCTCTGAATGCAAACTACACACAGTACAGCTGCAGAGTCTGCTGGCGTGCGGATACTATAGACACGCGATCATTGCTACATTGAATTGCATTAATAAGTACCTACCTCAAAAAAGAGGTGGGCATTAAGGCTTCAAGGAATATTGTACATTATAAATATCTGAGTTGCTTATTGTAAATAAGAGGGGAAACGATCCCTAATATTTTAATCATAAATGAAAGAGCAATATGCACAATTAAAATATTGCTATTATAATAAAAATGACTCCCAAAGAGAGAGCAGATGTGATCTATGCAGATGGAGGAAATCATCTGTATAAAAGACTGAAAAATTCAGCCCTAAATTTTAATTTTTAACCCATATGTTCTAGTTATCCAAAGGTTTAAAATATTTGGGAAAATAACTAGTCTTTCTCAATTATGTGACTATTTATAACATTGTATACATTGTAGTTCTCTTTCCTATTCTCCAAACTATATTCTAATTTGGTATGTTTGTGTACTAATTATGAGAATCATAAAGTGATGTTCAAACAAAAAAATTTAAAGGAGAAAAAGTGCTTCAAAAACTAGCAAATACAGTTGATATACCTGCTAATGATGAATTCCACCTATAAATAAAGATTCTTTCAACGGTAGATCGTGGGAGGTTATAATAACTATAGGTATGATCAAGGCTTATTTCAATCCTTTGAAATGTCAAATAAGTAATTTTATTCTCTTTTATTTTTAAACTATTTGCAGAGACAACACAAAATTATATAATGTTACATTTATTTTAACCTACACTTCTTCCTTCATAAGGTTACTTGTCTAAACATTTCACTAACATTGTGCAATTTTAAAACTGAGAAAAAGAACAAAGTTACAAGTGTGACAATTTATCAGGAATAGATTAAGTGACAGCTGTAACTAGAATCAGAATTAGATTATTTTAATAGTTCCAGGAAGAGTATAATTTACAAAAGTATAGTTGAATGATGTTAGGGAGATAGCAAGAGAAATTATTTGCTTAGTATAGAATGATTTCTTTAAATTAAATGTTGATAATATTTTCTCCATTAGAATTTTAAAGCATAGAGCTGTGTCTCTTGATTCAACAATTCAATTTTTCATTTGGTTCAGTGATATGAGGGAAAAGGAGAATTTCCCAAAGATTTTGCTAAACTCATGGAATCTCTCTGCAAATTTACAATTTTTTAAAGCTACCTTTTGATAGATTGTCCTTTCTCTCATAATATAAAAAATATATGTTTCCAGTTAAATTGGCTACATCTCATGGTTCTCATAATTATATGCCTAAGAATTTAAGAAAAGCTTCATTATGTCCTATTTACCAATTTACCAAATCCCTAAGACCTAGAAATCTTACCTTCCTCCAAAAAAAAAATGTCTGAACTACTCCTCCAAGAAATCTTGACCATTCAAGAAGAATTAATCCAACAGTCAATACCTACTCTACAACCAGAAATAAAAAATTTACTTGACATTAATGTAAATATATATATGTATATATGTGTGTGTGTGTGTGTGTGTGTGTGTGTGTGTGTATGATCCATGCTTTCTGTGCAGTATCTTTCATTATTTCTATCAGTCTATTCTTTTGTAATTCTATCCATTTGAATACTATTTCTTTGATTAAAAAAGAAAATAGCTTCCAGAGGAACCATTTCTCCTCTGCACAATGATGTATGTATTTAGACAGTTATTAGCTGATGATGAAAAAAAGATTATTTTCAAAAATATCCCTGAAAGAAGGAGAATGTCAGTTTAGGTGTTGGACTGAATTTTAATAGTGTTCAGTTTCATATTCTGTAATATTTTCATATTTTGAAATTTTAAAATGCCTTTTACATTTCTTCTTTGGAAAGAACAATTTGATAACTACCTATTATTTTGTTTAACTTTTACAAGTTCTACATATTGCCAGGCTGAATATATTCATAAGTTTGTCAATGTTTCCATACTCATTATAGGCAGAATCATAACTGTATAAGGACTATAAAGAAAGAAATTGCATGATAGCCTTACCCTCACAGGGATTACATTCCCTTTGAAAGCAAAACGACTTAATTATAGAGCATAGTCTAGAGGTTATAGAAAGTCTTATAGTCTCTTTTAAATTAAAACTATGCCTTCAGTATTACATTTACTAAGGCAAAGCAAAAAATTATTTTATCCGTTAACTGATAAAATGTATTTCTTCAATACACACCTAGG
Source organism: Myotis lucifugus (assembly GCF_000147115.1). Lineage (NCBI taxonomy): Eukaryota > Metazoa > Chordata > Mammalia > Chiroptera > Vespertilionidae > Myotis > Myotis lucifugus. The sequence goes on from NW_005871048.1 coordinate 28,045,859, forward strand.
AGAAAGAAAGCAAATGAATTATAAATACATAGATCAAGCAATAGGAAGACAGGTAAATGGGTACATGATAAAAATTCAAACAAATATAAAGATTTGATCTGTGTTACCTAATCACTTTTGTTTAAATGGAAGAATATTTTTAGTGTAGCAATGTTCATATTTATGATATACTTAATTCATCTCCCGTTTTCTTCATGTTTTTTTTTTTTTTTTGGTTTGTAAAAGAGAGAGAGAAGGAATTCTCTAGTCTCTGGACAAAATACATTAGGGATTTGACACCAACCAACCAAATCTTTTCTAATCTTAAACTATAAATAGTTAGGACCTAGCAAAGTAGTCTACTCACAGAATTCAATAAAAATGACCATGTGTTAATTCAATAACAATCATGTAAAAACATAAGTAAATAAAACTGAAGATCAAACCATTGAGTAGGGCACAATAAGAAATTGAAAAAGTGAAACAAACTGTTACTTGAAAGCAGTTATTAGTATAAATCTGTATGTGACCATTTAAGCTATGGTACTATAAATGGAAGCATTCTGTGCACAAAAGCAGTTATCAAGAGAAATTAACATTTCTGTTAATAACAATCATCAGTTTCACCTAAAATAAAAGTTCTTAATTTTATCTACGTGTAAGCAGTGCCTCTATAGATGGATCTTGAATAAACTCAGAAATAACATCACAAAACAATTAGCCACATTCATTAAGAACATTCATTCCAAGCACATCAAGGCTCGGAAAAGAATGACAGCTTTTCCACAGCAGCGCATCTTCTTGAAATGAATTGTTTTCTTGAATTTTCACTGTTGGAACTTGTACAGATGAATGCATGTAGTTGATCATTCCTAGCATTTGCATGAATGTGTATGTGCTTGTGAGTGGCCACTATGTGTGAAGTCTAAAGGGAGTGCTCCATGTTAATGAGAAACCAAGGAATTCCTCTAGCAGCATCTGGCATAAGTGTGAATCACATAATTTAAAGCTGTCTTACATGCCTGGTTTCAAATTTTAGGTCTTCTTTCTTTAAAAGCACTTTAATCACTATAATACTAAAAGGAAAAAAGTGTTTTCCCTTGTGTTTCAAGTAGCAGTTGTGGATTGGGAATAGCACTACCCCACGTTTACTGATAGCACAGAATGAACACCACAAGCTCATAGATCTGCTTTCAGGAAAACTTGAAAAGGCAGACATCCTACAATCAGGTGCATCCCAATCTGACAGTGAGCCCCCAGTGAGCATAGGTCTGCGATCTACAGGCAAAAATGACCGGACAACCCAATTTGCTCTAATGTTGAACCCTATGAAGATGAAAGTCCACCTTGCCTCATCAGACTCAGAGCCTTTTGTTTTTTACATCATTCTTTGTAAAAATTATAATGTAGATGCTCCAGCAAAACTTTGAGAATGGGTTGCCAGCAAGTTTTATGACAAAACCAAGAATAATAATGCAAAATGAAAATAGCTTTTGTTTGCATTAAATAGAAATAGTTGACAGTATATTTTAACGATGTCAGCAAATTAAACCACATCGAGCCTTTATTCTGATAATTCTATGATTTTTAAATCAGATTCATGTATAAGTGAACAACTCCACAACACTGAAGACACATTTTCAGAGAAAATCAAGTTTGCAATTTACTTCAAAAGTAAATGACTTAAACGTTCTTCTTGTTCCCCAAATCATAAGAGAAATGTCTTCCATTTTTTTAAATTCACCTATTTTTGGTTAAGATATTACAGAAATGCCAAGCTATAGATTAAAAATAGCAATAAGCTATATATCTCAAATTTCTCAGATGTATACTACTATGCATTCCATATCAAATTGATGTGCAAACTAGAAGACATATGACATGCATAGGAACTAAGAGCGCTCAGTTAAAGGAACACGTTATTTTACCAGAATTATAGTGTGGCATGCAGACCTGAAGAACTTCGGAAATAAGATGCTTAATCTCAGGTAGCAAAAACATACAAATTGACAGCAATATGATTTATATGAGTAACTTAAGTAAATTGATATTTTTATAGAGATTATAATGAATTTACAACATAATTTTTTCTAATTAAATTTTCAAAAAGTTTTAAATGAGGATTAAAACGATCACAATTACATTAAAATGTTTTGAGACTGAAATTTTTATGACTCGTTTCTTTAAGAATTTTACTACTTGAACATTCCATTTGCAAGTATTACTTGCTTTACTTTCAAACAAGCCTTAGTGTAGCATGAATGGTTTTTGAAAATGAAACTTCTCTGTGTTTATTTTTTTAAAGGTAAGAAAAGAAACATGAATTTTCCTCCTAACAGGGACTCCCCCTGAAAATAATAATTAGCTGCTGAATGGCAATACTGTCTCAGCTGTCAACACCCCTAAAATAAGAGTTTCTGGTTTGATCATCTTAACATGATATGCAAAGTCCTCATTAGGAACCCAGAACCAGCACTAACATAGATAGAGCACTAACATAGCACCAAGTCACTTTATTTTCCAGGAATATTTAGTCAGTTCATAAAAAACTTAGAAAAATTAACAATTTTCTGAGAATCTGTAATTAGCACTCAAAATTAAGTAGTGCTGAGTTACTTTTAAGGATTTTATTGAAATGTTTCATTTCCCCCCCAAATAGACCTACCAGATAATTCTCTTGCTAAGTAAAGCTATCCTGCATTTGTATCTGAAACATGAGAGTAATTCCCAAAGAAATGGAATTTACTATGGGTCCATTAAAGCAACAAATGGAAA
>NW_005871048.1:28053612-28135781 GCF_000147115.1 Myotis lucifugus
ACATCAATGATGAGAGAGAATCACTGATTGGCTGCCTTCTGCATGCCCCACACTGGGGTTCAAGCCCACAATCTGGGCATTTGCCCTGACCAGGAATCAAACCATGACCTCCTGGTTCATAAGTAATGCTCAACCACTGAGCCACACCGGTCAGGCTAGGAGGGCTAGGAGAGAATATTTTCAAAACATATATCTGATAAAGTATTTAAAATCAAAATATAAAAAGGTCACTTAAAACAACAAGGAAGCAAATAATCCTATTAAAAAGTGGACACAAGGTTGAAACAAACATATATCTTACCAAAGAAGAAATTCAGATGACAAATAACCAGGACCTCCTGGTTCATAGGTTGATACTCAGCCACTGGGCTACACTGGCCGGGCAAGTAAACATAGTAAAAGATGCTCAACATCATTTGTCATTAGGACATTACAAATAAATAATGAGATACCATTGCACACTTATTAGAATGCCTAAAATTAAAATAAATATGACAGCCCTAACCGGTTTGGCTCAGTGGAAGGAGCATCTGCCTGCGGACTCAAGGGTCCCGGGTTCAATTCCGGCCAAGGGCATGTACCTTGCTTGCGGGCACATACCCAGTAGGGAGTGTGCAGGAGGCAGCTGATCAATGTTTCTCTCTCATTGATGTTTCTAACTCTCTATCCCTCTCTCTTCCTCTCTGTAAAAAATCAATAAAATATTTAAAAAAATAAATAAATAAATAAATAAATAAATAAATATGACAATACTAATGGCTGGTGAGGAGCAACAGTCACTCTAATTCATTGCTGGTAAGAATGCATAATGGCAAAGCCACTTTGGAATACAGTTTAGCAGTTTCTTACAAAGCTAAAAATAGCCTTACCATACAATCATGATCTTAAGTGTTTACCCAAATGATTTTAAAATATATGTCCACACAAAAATATGCACACAAACGTTGATCACAGCTTTTCTTATTATTGACTAGAGGCCCGGTGCATGAAATTCATGCATGGGTGTGGTCCCTAGGCCTGGCGATCGAAGCGCGAGAGTCTGGCATGGAAGAGCAGGTCCCAGATGACCTCTGGGCCCTGGGAAGCACCTGGGCCCCCAGACCCCAGCTCGCCCCCCTCCACCTGAGCCTGAGTTCCCACATGGAGATGTGGTGAATGCAGCCAGATGCTGTGGGCCCAGGTGCAATGTGGGCCTCTGGGCCACCCAGTGGCACTGCATGGAAGCCGGGCTGACAGCGTGCTCTCTCCCGGCCGACCTCACAGCCCCTGCGGTTCTGGCAGCTGCAGCCCAACTCAGCCGGAATAGGCCACATGGGTGTGGGGCGGGTTCCTCGCGAGTGCCCGGCACCTAAGCATGGGGCTTCCCCAGTGCACGAGCCCTGGCATCCCCAGGGAGTGTAACAGGGGGAATCACCCCTGCCCCCAGGTAGCCCGCAAAAGGTCACAGTCCCCTGCCCCAGCGCCACGGGAGGTTGGTCACCACCATCCACCCCAGTTCCCTGTCCCAGCCCGGGGCCTGGCCCCCAATTGGGTGATCAGGGCCTGCAGGCTGCTGGTTGCTATCTATGGGTCAATCAAACAGTGCCAGGCCCCCCACCCAGCTCCCTCAGCGCCTGGAGCTGGGCGGCGGCCCTGCCCCCCACCGCAGCCATGGTCGCGATCTGTGGGATGATCAGTGGGGCGATCATCCCCCGCTCACACCCACCCTGGCCTAGCGCTGCCCCTCACCTGCTCCACCATCCCGCCCTGGTCCCACTCTCGTCGGGGCTCATCAGGGCCAGTAGTGTCTCCACTGCCGCCCACTGCCAGTGCCGCGTTGCCGATGCCTGACATGTTCCACACCACCCCCTGGTGGTCAGCGCACATCATAGCGAGCGGTCGAACTTCTGGTTGAGAGGACAATTTACATATTAGGCTTTTATTATATAGGGTTCCAGAGAGGGAGGAAGGGATAGGGAGGGAGGGAGGGAGGGAGGGAGGGAGGGAGGGAGGGAGGGAGGGAGGGAGAGGGAGAGAGAGAGAGAGAGAGAGAGAGAGAGAGACATTGATGAGAAAAACACATCAATTGTTGCCTCCCATATGAGCCCTGACTAAAGATGAAACCCACAACCTAAGCATGTACCCTGACCAGGAATTGAACCCACACTCTTCCAGTGCATGGGACAATGCTCCAACCATAAAATTTGGTTTATATATACAGTGGAATATTATTTAGTGATAAAAAGAAATGAGCTATCAAGGCACAAAAATAATGGATCTTAGGTGGATCTTAAACACATATTGCTAGCCCTGGCCAGTGTTGCTCAATTGGTTGAGTTGTCCAATGTACCTAGAGGTCATTGGTTCCATTCCAGGTCAGGACACATGCCTAGGTGGTGGCAATCGAAATTTGTAGGAGGTGATCAATCCCTGACAAGGGGTATGCAGGAGGCAGCTGATAGAGGTTTCTCTCTCTCTCCCTCTCCCTTCCTCTCTCTCTCAAAAAAAAAATCAATAAAACATATTTTTAAAATATGTTTTATTGATTTGTTTTAATCCTCACCTGAGGATATTTTTTCATTGATTTTTATAGAGAATGGAAGAGAGAAGGAAAGACAGAGAAAAATATAGATGTGAGAGAAACACAGATTGGTTGCCTTCTGCACGCATCCCAACCAGGGCCTGGGCCAGGGAGGAGCCTGCAACTGCGGTGCATGCCCTTAACCAGTCTGAACCCAGAACCCTTTGGTCCGCAGGCTGACGCTCTATCCACTGAGCAAAACTGGCTAGGACAATAGAACATATTTTTTTAAAAAAAACATATTGCTAAATGAAAGAAGCCAACATGATTCCAATTGTATGAAATTCTGGAATAGCAAAACTATAATCAGTAAAAAGATCAGTGATTTCAGGGTTTGAGGCAGAAGGGATATAAGTATAAGTAAATCACAGGGTATGTTTTAGGACAGTGACTCTTATATGATAATATAATGGTAGATGCATGACACTATACAGGGTGGGGGCAAAAGTAGGTTTACAGTTGTACATATGGAAAATAATACCATAAATAAAAAATAATACAAGAATAAACTGTGTTTCACATACTTACATTTGTAAATTTACTTTTGTCCATCCCTGCATATTATCAAAACTCATAGAAAGTATAACACAAAGAATAAGTATTAATGTATACAAGTTTTTAAAAATAATTTAAGGGATCAGGGGATGGATGCAGAATAAACAAAAAGATCTAACTGTACTCTAAATGTATGTAAACTCATTTTGGAAATGAACAGTATCTATACGCCCTAGCCGGTTTGGCTCAGTGGATAAAGTGTAGGCCTGTGGACTGAAGAGTCCTGGGTTTGATTCCGTTCAAGAGCACGTACCTCAGTTGCAGGCTCCTCCCAAGCCCGGGCCCTGGTCGGGGCACATGCAGGAGGCAACCAATCGATGTGTTTCTCTCACATCAATATTTCTCTCTATCTTTCCCTATCTCTTCCACTCTCTCTAAAAATCAGTAGAAAAATATCTTCGGGTGAGGATTAAAAATAAATAAAAATAATAATGTATAAATATTAGATCATTAATTATGACAACTGCATCGTTCTAAAGTAAGAACTTAATAATAGAAAAACCTAGGTACCAGATATATGGAATTCTATGTACCATCTTCATAAATTCTCAAGAAATGTAAAACTGTTCTAAAATGAAAACATTACTCAAAAAATGGTAGGCTTAGAAATAGGTAAAATTGCCTTAGCTGGTTTTGCTCAGTGGATAGAGCTGTGGACTGAAGAGTCCCAGGTTCGATTCCAGTCAAAGGTACATGCCCAGGTTGCAGGCTCAATCCCCAGTAGGGGGCGTGCAGGAGGCAGACAATCAATGATTCTCTCTTATCATTGATGTTGCTATCTCTTTCTCCCTCTCCCTTTCTCTCTGAAATCAATAAAAATATTTTTAAATAAATATATAAAATTATGTCCTAAAATTTGTCAAGAAGCACATTCCCTTAAGAGTGTTCTGATTAACAATAGGAGCAAGCGCAGCCCAGCAAAAATTAGGTAAGGGTCCTGCCGGAGCACCCGGTTGTTTCAACTGTTTTCAAAGTGGTGGGTCTTCAATAAAGGGAAAAGAAGATCAGAGCATAGAGCCCAACCCCCAAAAGCCAAAATGATCAAATGTAAGGCTCCATGTAGGCAAGATCTTTAGCTGTGCTTCTTCAGAGGTAGAAACAAACTGAATTCCTACTAGGGTTTGTAGGGAACTGATTTACTAAACAAACAGACTGACAGAGAACTGCTTATAACTGCACACTCTGAAAAGGAATCCCCAAGGCCTCCAGATCTGCACCATAGGAAAGGGGAAGAACGGTTCACAACTACCAAGGCCAAGAACAGATGTGGCCTCCATGACATCGGGCACGGACGCTCCTCGCAGAGAGAAAGCAGGACCTGGAACTGCTAGAACAGGAAGTCCCACCAATGAAACTCAGTCACGGCTACAACCATTTACTGCCATGTACTTCCCTTCTCCCCTTTTCAAATGGACTTTTCTACTACAGTAATTGTGAACTAACCTCATTCTTAGATTCTTTTTATAAGTATCTTTGGCCTCCAGTTGTTATACGTAAATGAAAGGTAATTGTTCACCTCCTACAAATTTGCTTTCTTGATCAAATTCTGCCATACATGTGTTTTGTTACGTGCCTTACTATACAACCTTTACTATGAACGCAATAAAAGTTCAGTTCCTGTGCCGTTTGGAAGCTCTAGCCACACCATGCATGGAAGGACCCACTATAAACAAATGAAACAGCAGGATTCAGCTACACTTAGAGTTGCATTAAGTCAATGAGCCCCTCCATATGTCTAAACACAGAGCTATACAAAATCCCAGGCCTTGAGTGCCATTCCAAAGGAATTGGAAACAAACAGAAAGAAAAGGCTACTTAAGTCACTAGATTGTTAGATCTTGTTCATGCAAGGGCAGAGGTGAGTGTATAACATTTCTAGACAGTTCACATAACTTAAACATAACTTATTTCACGAGTGAGTAATCATCTCTAAAGTCAATTATCTTAATTAATAATCCCTTTGTTGGTGGTGAGATAAAGATAATTAAAGGGCTTATCATAGCTGCAGGGTGAGTTCTAGTGGATGGACTGCCAACTAAAGTGCTTCAAATGTTAACCAATTCCTCACAGGATACATATTAGAAAACATATACGTATATAACACCATGCTTTAAATAAAGTATTTTCAATCAAGCTGTAAATCTGATTTCTCTCCACCATTGAGTGTTGGGAATGTGGACACATAAGTTTTGGTTTTAGATAGCTTAGTCAAGGGAAACCACATCTTGACCAATGAAGAGGATTGTTCATAACCTACAAAATCTGGGCTTTGAGTTGGATGCAATAATGAGATGAGATTTAGGGACTGTCTTCTTTAGAGAAAATGAGAATGCCCTAGTCTTCTGACATTATGCATTTCCTTAACAGGACAGTAACACTGTAGTCCAGATTCTGTCTCGCAATATTCTGAAGCCAAGAAGTTGAATGACAAGGATGCTACTCTTCTCAAAAGACTTAACAAAATGCTTCTAAATTCTCTAGGCATCAGTAAAAGGAAAAGGGAACCTAAAAAACACAGACACACAGAAAATATAAAAATTATTAAAATTGGGCTGATAACAAGACACAACCAATAATGTCAATACAATAGTTACACAATGTCAAGCAAACAACAAACTACCTATACTATCTTATAAAGTAATTTTTAGGACAAATACCTTTAAAAGGAATATTGCTGCCTTACCTCTTCCCAGTCTTTACTCAAAAGACATCATCTCATTTAGGCTCTCCTTGGCCACCATGTCTAAAACTGACCACCACTCCCCCCTAACATTCCCTCTACCCCTTTCATTTACTATTTTCTTAGTACTCATTACTATGTGTCATACTATATATTTTACAATCTTGTTTATCACCATATAAATTCCTTGAGGGGGGACTTTTTGTTTATTTTTTTCAGTCATATACCCAATGCCAGATCAGTACCTAACAAATAACAGTAACTGCTCCATTGATTAATTAAAATAAGCAATGCTTTTCTCTTGGTGAAATAATAGGTCAGCATTGTGATATGTTACTTAGTTATATTAATGGTAAAGTATTTTAAATAAGAATTTTTTATTTAAAAAAATGAATACCTAGAAAATTTATCTGAAGGGCAAATGGTGATAGACAAGAAGATAAACAAGGTCTAGGTAACTATGCTCAGGTATAAAAGTAATGGTGTTCGCTGTACAGTCATTACTTCTTCTATCTTTATCCTGCAACATTATCACTCAAACCAAATTAGTTTGGTGCACCTTTTACTAGTATACTGGAAATTCATTCTTAGTGTTTTATAAGAAAAGCAAAATAAATTTCAAATTAATGTATTAACCATCTACAATGAAGTTTCTTCTATTATAGATAGAAGCATATTATCAAAAAGTTGCTAATGATTATTCATTTGGCTTCTCTCTGTAGTAAGATACAGACTTAAAGCTGAGAGTGAGGTTATTACAAGGACTAATGATATAATGCCCATAAAGTGCTTTGGCATAGTTTTTGTATAGATTAATTCCTTAAAACGTAATTCTATTTAGTCAATCTGCAGCTAAATAACAGATTCCCATATTAATGCATATCCTTTGCTATACTGAAGAAATAAATTAATTATGAACTACTGGAGTTTTGTCAAAAGACTTCCATATTAGTAATCTTCAATATACAAATGAGATTGTTTATGAAATTTTGTTTCAAGATATCTATAATGAATCAAGATGTTTCATTAATAGCCAGTGATATATTCCCAAGGGAAGAAAAATGTTTGTTCTAAAGATACAGCTTTGGTCAAGATGGCAGCATAGGTAAATGAGGTACTCACCTTCTCACACAACCACATCAAAATTACAACTAAACTACAGAACAGGCATCATTCAGAACAACCTAAAATTTACCTGAATAGAAGTCCTACACTAGAGATTCAAAGAAGAACCCACACATGAAAACAAATGAAGAAGCAGCTACATCAAGACTGGTAGGAGAGACAGAGACACAGAAACCATGTGTGGCAGCTAAAAATTGGGAGGGATATCTCCGCTCTGAAGGACCCCATGAGGAGTGAGGGGCCCAACCCCCACACTAGGTCAGCGAACCCCCGAACACAGGGTTCCAGACGGAGGGCTGCTGAAGTTCCAGGGTCTCCTCTTAAAGGGCCCCAGCACAGACTTCCTCGGACTCCCTCCCTCTGTGTTCCAATGCTGGGGAAGCAGCTCAAAAGGCACCAGAGATATATGGGGCAGAACTGAAGTGTCTGCCATTAAAAAGAGAGCTGGAGGGGCAGCTTTCTCCCAGACAGAAGTGCTGATAGAGGCCACTGTTCCTTTTCTGAGCCCATCCCTCATAGAGCTGCCAGATGGGCACTATATCTGAGTCTCCACCAACCTGGCTCTTACCATTTTCCCCACCTTGGTGAGTCCCTGAGACCCCCCACCCCACTTAATTTTGGGGCCCACCCGAGCTGTTTCCAAACGCTTTTTCATACAAATGGCCTGTCTTGGCTCACACTCAGACTTTCCTAAAATTTCTCAAAAAAAAACAGCATCTGGCTTCAGCATGTCCCATACCTCTTGCTAAGTGGCCTCAGTCCCAGCACTAGTGTCAGCTGGCTGTGGTTCACAGCTTGCCCTCTCCGGGCACCTCCAAGCCCAGCACAAGTAGCAGTCCTTTGCAAATTGCTTTGTAGCTCATGCTGGGTGGCCCCAAACAGATCACAAGTGGCAGCTGGCCTTGGCCTACACCTCCCAAGGGACCCCAGAACCAGTGCACCTAATGGACAGCTTCAAACCATGCTGAAGCACCACCCCAACACCTCCACAGTGATACACTCAAAGGGCGGACTCAGTGGGCACCATAGCCCTGCCAAAGTAAGTCCTGCTCTGTGGGGTGGGCCCCTGCACAGCTGATCCACCAGAGTGGTCAGTCCTAGCAGGCAATCAATTAGCCTGAGGGTAATTCCCTCCCATTGACATTCCGACAGCAATCAAGATGCAACTACAACAAGAGCGTGTACACTGCCCACTTGGCAGCAGGGGGAGGAACTTGGGGGGAGCGGGAGGATACACCTGAAGTGCCCAGCTTGAGTGATCAGGGAGGCTGTGCCACTGGACCCTATAGGATACCTACTATATTAGGCCATGCCCAGAAGATGTAGCAGTTCTACCTAATACATAGAAATAAGCACAGTGAAGCTGCCAAAATGAGACAAAGAAACGTGCCCAAAATGAAAGAACAGAACAAAACTCCAGAAAAAGAATTAAGCAAAATGGAGACAAGCAATCTACTGGATTCAGAGTTCAAAATACTAGTTATAAGGATGTTCAATTAACTTAGAATAAAAGTAGAGCTTAGATAGAGCTTCAACAGCATAAAAGGACACAGAAACCATTTTTTAAAAAGACATGGAAAACATAAAAATGCACCAGTTCAGAAATGAAGTTATACACTAGCTAAAATTATGAATGATTTACAGGGAATCAATAATAGAGTAGATAAAACCAAGAATCAAAACTGCAACATGGAATAACAGCAAAAAGATAAAAGAATCCAAAATATGAAGATTGTTCTCCATCAAATTTCTCATTTATATTTTTTCTATATTCTAGGATAAAATTAATATTGTAATTTTATCCTAGAATATTTAATTCCTAACTAAATAATATATTTTTGTAGGTGGAAATCCAGGGAGCAATTATGACATACCATTTGGTAATGTAAGACTGGGCTCATTAAAGGAACTTTTATTTTGTTTTGTTTTGTTTTGTTTTTAACAATTTAATATATAGAGACCTGCCTACACTATTCTCCAAGTATTGAACCTTTATAATAGCAATTCTTCAGCTTTTTTTCTAGCCCTTAATGAAATAACAAAATTAACTGATTAGAGATATACTTCTCTCTAGCTCCAAATCTTTTCTTTACATTCCTTCTTACAGATAGAAAGTGTTTCTTGTGCCAGTTACCACTTGCAAAAAGAAATTCATAGGATTGTGTGATCAAAGGCTATTGATCATAATTCCAAAATCAATGTCACATTTCTCATCCCACACACCAAAGAACACTGGTTAATTTGCAAGCAAGCAGACCAAACCTCATGGCCAAGCTATGATCACCATCAAAACTGGTGTTTAGCATCAACAATAATTAACCAAGTTTTCCATAGTACTGACGACCACTCAACTCACCTTGGACAAATACAGTATAGTGAATGCCTTAAGGAATACAACTTAACTAGTTTGAAAACTATATGTATGGTTTATAATAAACTCCATTAGAGCCACATACTTTTATTTTGTGGCTCTATAACTTGTTTTCTTTTTTTAAAAAATAAATCTTTATTGTTCAGGTTATTACAGTTGTTCCTTTTTCCCCCCATAGCTCCCCTCCACCCGGTTCCCATCCCACCACCTGCCCTTACCCCCCCCCCACTGTCCTCGTCCATAGGTGTACAATTTTTGTCCAGTCTCTTCCACACCCCCCACACCCCCTTCCCCCCGAGAATTGTCAGTCCAGTCCCTTTCTATGCACCTGATTCTATTATATTGACCAGTTTATTCTGTTCATCAGATTTTTTATTCACTTGATTTTTAGATTCACTTGTTGGTAGACATGTACTTGTTGTCACTTTGTTGTTCATAATTTTTATCTTTTTCTTCTTCTTCCTCTTCTTAAAGAATACCCTTCAGCATTTCATATAATGCTGGTTTGGTGGTGATGAACTCCTTTAGCTTTTTCTTATCTGTGAAGCTCTTTATCTGACCTTCAATTCTGAATGATAACTTTGCTGGATAAAGTACTCTTGGTTGTAGGTTCTTGCTATTCATCACTTTGAATATTTCTTGCCACTCTCTTCTGGCCTGCATGGTTTCTGTTGAGAAATCAGCTGACAGTCATATGGGTACTCCCTTGTAGGTAACTGACTTTTTTTCTCTTGCTGCTTTTAAGATTCTCTCTTTGTCTTTTGCCCTTGGCATTTTAATTATGATGTGTCTTGGTGTGGTCCTCTTTGGATTCCTTTTGTTTGGGGTTCTCTGCTCTTCCTGGACTTGTAAGTCTATTTCTTTCACCAGGTAGGGGAAGTTTTCTGTCATTATTTCTTCAAATAGGTTTTCAATATCTTGCTCTCTCTCTTCTTCTGGCACCCCTATAATTAGGATGTTGGTATGCTTGAAGTTGTCCCAGAGGCTCCTTGCACTATCTTCATATTTTTGTATTCTTTTTTCCTTTTGCTTTTCTGGTTGGGTGTTTTTTGCTTCTTCATATTTCAAATCTTTGACTTGATTCCTGGAATCCTCTAGTCCGCTGTTGGATCTCTATATATTATTCTTTATTTCAGTCAGTGTATGCTTAATTTCTAATTGGTCCTTTTTCAAATCCTTGAGGGTCTCACTATATTTCTCAGAGGTTTCTAGAAAATTCTTGAAAAACCTTATAACCATGGTTTTGAACTCTATATCCAGTAGTTTTCTTCCAATTCTTTCATTTGTGAACTGTTTCTTTGTCTCTGCATTTTGGCTGCTTCCCTGTGTTGATAGAGTGGCTTTGTGTGCTAGGTGTCCTATAGGGCCCAGTGGCTCAGCCTCCTTAATTACCTGAGGTAGACACTCTTGGTGCACCCCTTTGTGGGCTGTGTGCACAGTCTTGTTGTAGTTAAGCCTTGATGGTTGTTGATATCACTGGGTGGAATTGATCTCTAGGCCAATTGGTGTGAGGACCAGTTGTGTCTACAATGGGAGAACTTCTGTGCTGGAGACACCCTTATGGGGCAGGACTTGCTTCAGTGGGGCTTTGGAGCTCACTGATTCTGCCCAGGTTTTTAGGGGAATAAGGCCAGGCCATTCATATGCAAAAGCCCTCATGTTCCGGGCCTGATGCCAGACGGTCCAGTTTCTCTCCATATGAGTCTGGGTCCCAAAATTCTCACCCGGAACTGGAGTTCAGAGCAGTCGGGAGCTTGTATCTCCCTCCTAATTGAAAAAGACAACAGCGTACCCAGCTGCCAGCCCCTTTCGCCTGCCTCCTTACCTCCACACTTCCACACCTCTGCACCTCCTACCGGACTCAATGCACCTTTCTCTTTCCTTCTAGTTGTAGAATTTCCACTCAGTCAGCCTTCCCGTGGTTCTGGATGGTATTCGTTTTGTCTTTTAGTTGTAGTTTTAATGTGGTTGCGCGTGGCAGTAAATTCAGGTGTTTACCTATGCCGCCACCTTGGTTCTCTCTCACCTGTTTTCTTTTTTGTTGGTAGTAAGCTATTATTCCTACAATGAATGTCTTATAAAAAGATTTTTCTTGACTGAGACTTTTAATAATGACTCTGGTTCTCTTGATAAAACTAGTTGAGAATGATAAAGATTTTTTAAAAGAAAAGAAAAGAAAGTCTCATTGCCATGCCTGCACATTTAAAATTGGTCTGATGTTCTCGGACTCCCTAGGTTGTTTGACATCCCAGGCCCCTTCAAAGATGCAGGGGGAATATACAAACATTCAATTTCTGAGAATGAGATTTAAATATACTGACTAACCTACTCTTCTTTCCTCTCATGGAATCACAGCCTAGTGGAAGAAGTGGAAAGCAATGATAATCAAGTGTGATATGGACTAAGATGTGGATTGTACATCTGCTATAGGGTCCCCTTCAGTGGATAAAATAGCTACTCAAACAAGATGAGAATGCCATTTGAGAGTGAGGTTGAGATTGTATTCCAACATATGGGCTGCCAAAACACATCTCCAAGGCTGTCTCTCACACAAAATCCTGAGACTTTTGTTCTTTATACGATGTTCATAAGCATCAGCTATTTCTTTACATTGAATATCTCATGGTAAACTTCTTTGCCAGGAACTATTTTTATATTCTTTATTGCTTATATTCATGACAATAACATATCCTAGAAATATCTTCTAGAATAGATACTGTAAATTAGGAAGGACATTACCTCACTTAACTCAAAATAGATAATTTTATTGCCTAATTTATTAATATTTGGTAACCTGATTTAATAATCATGGCCATTCTTAAAATCATAAAAGGAACCTTTTAATAAAACCATAAGATAAATAAAATTAAACAATGTAAAATGGAGTAGATTGAACACTGAAGAAATGAAAGAATAGCAGTTCTTTGCTATATAGTCAGTCACCAGGTTCTTTTTCCAGAGAAGACATCAAAATGATATGTTCTTAAAGTTCTTTTTTATTCTTCTCTAGGTATTAGATATAATTCCTTGCATTATGAGATATGTTTTTCTCTTAACAGGAACCACAGTTGATTATTACATAATGGACTAATCTGTTTTTTTAAAAAAATCCTTTGGGTAAATGTATTAGACATGCAGTTTTGATTCTTGCATGATCTTAAATCTATTTATTGAACTCACCTGGGAATAATGGTAAAGAGACACATCAGCCTCTCAATTAGATCATTTTTATAGCCAATCAGACAGTATTTTTTTACAACCATCTTAATAGGAAATTGAAAAAGAAAAATGTGAAAGAAACCAAGATTTTTAAAAAATATTTGTAATTGCTATTTTATTACTAATTTTAGAACTAGAATAATGTGAAAGGAAATTGTGATTGCAAATGTTAATTCTTAAACAGAGCTACATTGTTGATTAAAGCTACCATTGTTCATGTGTGTTTTCACATAAAATATGTGCAATGTGAAAGTGGAAAGTATTTCATAGTGCTTCTGGCTAGATGGATGTGCTAATATCCGGGTCAGCACACATGCCCCCAGTCAGCAGCTCTGAGTGCACTGTGATGTTTAGGAATGATGTTTTGAGAGGTGGAGCAAGAGGTCTGCCCTTCCATACACAAAAGTACAGTCCTAAGCAACCAGATGATAATTACCCATTTCTATTACCATTGCTTATAAAAGAATAAGCTATTAGTTGTAGAAAAATTACATACGTGCATGGTGTGTACTAGGAGAAATGACTGGGGACCATAAATATTACTAAGTACTTAGACTACCCTAGTGTCATGAAATTATAGATAAATACTTTAAAAGCTTAGCCTCTAAAATCAACCCTGCCCACATAAAAGACAATACCATTTTTATTATGCATTTTTATATCTTGCTACCTATATATTGTATATGAAGCTTACCTTCATATCAAGTCCACAGATTCTAAGTGAATAAGGAGTGGGTCAGAATGGAGAGCAGGACAAGTAACATGCTATGGTAATCCCATGCCCATACCTTCTGGTGTCATTCTTTTTTTATTTTCAGTCCTTCACATCCTCATGGCCTTTTGTTTACTGTTTCTTTTATTTGCCTATCCTGATGCTATTTCTCAGGCAGAAAGTATCATCTGTTTGTTATCCATGTTATTAAAATAATGAAGTAATTCTCAATAAATATGTGTGTGGCATAAATGAAATTTGCATTAGCGAGTTAAAATTTACCTTTGTAAAATTCTTGTTTAAAAAAATAAATTTGGAATTAATAAATTTGGGGGAAAGAGGAAAGCGGTTTCAAGCTGTTGAGAGGTTCTAAAAAAGATTCTCTAGAGGTCAACACTGACACAGTACACAGTCTTTTTTTTTTTATCTTGCTCTATCGTGGTTAAGGGGACACATTTATCTTTCCTTCTTTTAAAGACATTTAAAAGCACCGTTCTGGTTTCACAGACAGCGGTTTCGCAACATTCAAAAGACATTCAGTCAATCATACCCCAAAGAGGAAAGAGAGGGTTAGTTTTCACTTAAGTAAAGTTTAGTGAAAAGCCAACAGATCAATGTGATTTTGGCTAGATCAATGATCAGAGTTCTGAAAGGTTTTACACAAACAGCAGTCTTAGGATGTAGCTCTAAGTAGCAGGAAGGTCAGAAAAACAAAAACACAATGCCCAGCACATGTACCTCCCTTTGGGTCCACAAAGAATCTAACCAATCTTATCTAAAGGGAAGCCATTCTTGCCACAGGGGCAAGAAGTGTTTCCATTTCTGCTGATTGCATTTCAGCTTTGAGTAGTATGTCAACTAAGTTTTTCTGCTGGTCAAAGTCACAAAAATTCTGGTCGATATCTTTTATGAGGAATGACAAATGTAAAAAGATAAACTCTACTGTGTCAGATAGACTATATACCAGATGGCAAGCAAAGATTTAACAATGTATAGTCAATTTCAAAGTCTTCTGGCAGTTCAAGGAAACAAAAGACTCTCATTAAAAAGATTCCTACACGAGGCTAGAGACTATTGTTATGTTCAGGCTATGGAAACCTTGAGGACTGTCCTTTTCTTAGTTATGAACTGTTACACAGAACTTTTTAAAATATGTTTCTATGACTAATGAGATAACTAGGAACCATGGCAAAGCATTCCTCAGAAAAGATCAATTTTGAATAATCTATTGTGTAGAATACTTTGGGAGCATTTAATATCCCGGACCATCCCAGACCTCTCCTCCAAACAGTAGAAAAATTCACTCTTAACTTTACCTAAGTGTGTTCTATTCTATAGCTGGATAATCTCTAAAAACAGGGATGGGGATTTAATTGAACAGAAATGTAAATGAAAACCTACTTACTTTTTTGAGCATTAAAAAAAACTTACAAACTCTTCATCCCTGTTGGCATAAACACTATTTTTGCATATGTCTCAAGTGAGGTTCTTACTTGTCTTTTGACACATCTGTAGGAATGAGGTATGAGTGCTTTCCTCTTTCTTACTATTCTTCCTCTTCACCTTCCTCTTCCTTTTACTCTTCCTCCATCTCCCAATTATGAATATGGAGTTCCAATATTTCTGTTACAATAAAATGATAATTACAATTTATTGTATATCACTAATCTCCTTCACCAAAGAGATTATAAAAGGGTCTGTGGTATGTGCTGCGTGATTGTAATCGCAGCACATGTGACCTTGTGACCTGGACACAGCCACTTCTCTACCCAGTATGATTATACGAAATATTACAAGATATATCTCATTCACTAACATGTACCACAGAATAAAAAACATTTATTTGGTACCATAAAGCAACAAATTCTAGTTAAATGTTTCGTAAAATATTAGTATTTGCAGACAATTAACTTTATCCTATTTGGCATGCACAAAACAAGCTGGTAGTATATTATATCAGCCAAATAAATTGTCCATGGGTACTCCCAAGTGCCAAAGTAACTTCCAAGGTTCTTGTTGTACATATATCTGTGTTCAAAATAATAATGAAATAAAAATGGCTTCTACACAAATGTCCTTAGCAATGAAGAAAAGGGAATATATGACTCATAACCAAAATAGTGTTTAAACAGAATGTTTTTCATAGTATTCCAAGCTTCAGTAGCTTTCAAATAAATATTTCAGGAGCTACATATTCTAGAGAAAGAGAACATCAAATCAAAAGGATTGACCATTAAGTTTAGCAGCATGATTCACTTTATCAACTTCCCTCAGACTTCCAATACTCCTTTTCAAAAATTGTGCAAACTGTGTGAGACTGTGTATGTATTAAATTACACCATTATGTACTTAGCGGAAATATTTTCTATCATTCAGGCAACGAATGATCCTTGCTCAACCAAGACAGAGTCACAACTGGCTTATCTGGAATTCTTGGTGTTGAACACAAGCCAGTCAAAACCTCTAGTAATGACAACAATTATTTATAAGATTTGACTGGTATAATATCCTGGGTCCAAAATAATATGAAACCTTGGGTAGACAAAAAGAACCTTGTAGTTATTTATGTTCCCTCCTAAAATAATTTTCATTATATAAGCACACAGAAAATACTTAAATTTAAAATAAAAATGATTCTTTCATTTAAGGATAAAATTTTAAATTTAACTCTAGTTCCAAGAATTAAATTGATTTATCTGTCAATAATGCATGTTTTCCTTCTGGATAAAGTAGATCTACCAAAAATAGCTGTCAAACTGTTGTCAATAGTGTAGACACAGGCAATGGATCAGACTTCTTGTAAATATTTTATTGTTCTCTTTATGCTCAAATGTATTGCTACAGTCTCTTCCAAAGCTCTTGCTCTCTTCTAACTTGATACATTTATTTAACCATGATGTTTTTCTTTCCCCCAAAATATGTCATATATCCTAAAATGTCCTTTTAATATAATTTCTTCTAATAATGTAGAATTCTAGAAAAGTCAACATCTGCAAAAGCAGTTATTAAACCAAAGAAGTTAAGAAAAATCATATATTTTACTAATACAGAAAAATCAATTGCCAAAACCATTATTCCTAAACAAGAAATAAAACAAATTGCTTTTTCAAACAGATATTGAAGTCAGGAAACAATTCATGCTTAGAACTAAAATATTAGTCGCAGCACTGTGACCTCTCACCTTAAGTGATAAAATACACAGGTCAGAATTGACAATACATACTCATGGCTGATCATGGCTGCTAGTTATTGATCGAAGGAGAGAAAAAAAAGTACTTTGCGAAAAAACATTGCTCTGAATTACAAACATCCATTCTCGTGAGACTCAGCAACTCTGTGTTTTTCCCTCTGGAACTAGAAGCAAGAAGTGAGTTCTGCCAGTATTTAATATCAAGTGAATGTGGTGTTTAATCAATAGTCTTCTGCTTTGTTCCTCGATGTGGAAAGCAGTGTCTATTCATTCAGCAAAGGTTAATGCCAAGGGTCAAGTGATTTCACACTCTCGGTAGGATCCACAACATTGCAGTAGTTCAGATGCCTTAGACAATGATGACTCAGTTGGACTGATTTATTGCCACTCAAAAGCCCTGCTTAATACTAAAGTGCTCTCTTATGATAATATCTCAGAAAATAGCACTGATAAAAGAGGAGGCAATAATTACCTACATTTTGAGGTAATGTCTTCATTTCTAACATCCTATAAAGATGTAAGGTTCATTTTAAATGATCTGCTTCTTGTATTAGCGAGCCATTTAAACGGGATCTGAGCAGCATCTTCTCTTAAGAAAGGCACCGCAGAAACAATTCAGTAACCCTATGATACAAATGTAAATTGTAAGTAATAGATGGTTTGAAAGGTGTTTTAGATAATCCTCTTTTAATATTTACTGATCACAATATTTTTCATTTCATTCAAGCAAAAGGAAAAAATATTTGCAGATAGGAGGAAAAATCTGACTAAATTCAGTCATCTTTATTAAACAAGGAAGACACCATTTGCAATTTGATTTCTTCTTTTTTTTTTTCTTTTTTGACCAATTCCAGCACAAGACAGGCAGGCTGAACAGACATGCCTATATATTTCTTCTAAATGTGGCTCACTTAAAGCAGCATTAATTGAAGTCATTGTTTTAAACCAGAACACATTTGACTATGTCAGGGGTTCAATCTTTAACATGTTAGCATCCATGATTATTATTCCACAATGCTTCATTCCAGATGTGTTTTATATAATGAAAGAAGTTCAGATGTCACCAGGAAAACAATGTGAGAAGAATTAATTGGAAAGCTTATCATAGGAAAGTCATTTAGAATCCAGCTTCCACTAATATATCTGTGGATGATGAATATACCAATCAATTAGTAAAATAAAATAAATTCTGTAAATTTATCTAAAGATATCCTATCATTACTGGTGGAAGGATATTTGAAATAGTTTACTGTGCTCCATTCTGGCTGATTAGCATGGAAAGCACTCTAATATAAATTTTCTGCCTTCCACTCCCTCTTTTCACAGGAGACATAGTATTCAGAATTCTTAATCCAAAATATTTAAAACAATAATGAATTCAGAAGTCCTACTTCAAACTATTTTAGACAATTATTTCAAGGTATAAATAAAATGAGTTAAAAATAAACTACTCTAAAAAATAAAAAATAAACTATTCTATATTTATATAATTCCAGAAGACTTATTTTTAATAACAGCATTTGCCTTAAAAACAAACAAAATGGGTAAGTCAGTAATTTTGATATGAACAACAATTTCATTGTGCAATGATAACCTGTGTGATGCCCAGAGGCCTGAATTTACCTTTTAATCAAAATTATCTCAAAAGGAGAATGGCTGACTCTTCTGCAATTCTTTCCCAATGGGAATGATTTTATAAGCCAAATATTTCATGACCTATAGTAGAAAAAAAAAGGAAAGACAATTAATAACAAGGCTTTTGAGAATAAGACAAGCAACTAAATAAACTAAATGCATTCGTTTATTCTTAGCAAAAATAGCATTTGTGACCCGAACACCGTAAAGAAGAATGTGAATCGACAAGATCGGATGTTTCAAGAATCTTTCAAAAATGTTTTTTCACAATAACTTTCCCATGCTCTGTCCCTCAGGCTTAAGATATTTACTAGAAATACAGTTCAGTTCATCTGGACATGGATAAAACAATTAGCCAGAGAAGAAAGCATACGCATGTCTAATTTTACACTGCTACTAAATAAATTACAAATAACGTGATCAATTTGAATTACTACCAAAATGTGTTTATTCTTTGACCTTTGCCATTGTATTTAACATAAAACAATGACCAGAATAAAATGTGCTAGATTGTTATTTTGCCTATAGTCATAATAAGTACACAATATAAATAACTGTTCATGCTTCAGGATGACTAAGAAAAAACATTTTCAAAAGTGGATTTTTTAATTTCACTAGTAATTATTTCCTCAAATTCTGCTAAAGTATAAACAGAGTAATATGGGTGGCCATTGTCTTTTCTTTTTTTATGTGTCTAAGTGTTAAAAGAAGAAATATATGAATCTCTGTTAATGCAGCTCTTATCTTAAAAATTTAGACTTTTAGAACTTTTTAAAAAATGAATGTTGCTTTTCAGCCTTGCACACTCATCAGCTGTAATTCAAAGCCCTTTAATGCTGATTTCAGTGCCCTATATAGAAATTATCTCGAGCACTATACTTCTCTCAATAAAAACATCACTAGGTCTGGAGAGCAAATGGGCTGATTTTTTGTAATTGTTGTGGAAAATGTCTGTAGCTAACTCCCTTCGATATGTTAATTTTGAAATAGCTAAATTTAAAAAGAGGGAAACAATAAAAGTTAATGATGAAAATAAAAAAATAAAATTTTAAAAAATAAAATAAAAAAGGGGGGAAACCTCATTCCCTTCATATTTTCAAAGCCATTAGTCAAGGTTTATGTGAAAACTTTATTAAAATGTTCAAACCATTACTATAATGAATTTGCAAAATAGTCTGTTGAAATAACGTTTTTATAATAAAGTTCACTAACAAGTCACAAAATTATATTTCTTTTTACCAATAAAAAACAACTCATTCATTTTACAAAATTAAGAAAATCTAGTACATCATGGTGACAATAGTAAACA
Source organism: Myotis lucifugus (assembly GCF_000147115.1). Lineage (NCBI taxonomy): Eukaryota > Metazoa > Chordata > Mammalia > Chiroptera > Vespertilionidae > Myotis > Myotis lucifugus. The sequence continues at coordinate 28,072,969 of NW_005871048.1, forward strand.
ATACTGTATTATATATTTGAAAGTTGGTAAGAGAATAGATCTTAAAAGTTCTCACGACAAAAAAGAAATACTAATTATGTGAGGTGATGGAAGAATTAACATTCATGTGGTAACTATATATATATATATATATATATATATATATATATTCGGATCATTGACACTATAAACCTTCAACTTACATAATAATATATGTCTATTATATCTCAATAAAGCAGGAAAATATTTTTAAATTCTGAAAAAAGAAAATTCAAATAACCAAAAATTAAATTAAAAAGACCTTTAATCTTATCTCCTATTTATCTATGCATCCACTCTTTTGTATTTGTCTGTATGTTTTGTTTTGTTTTGTTTTGTTTTTCAAAAAAACCTAGCATGTAATGTGTTCACAATGGGGTCAGAGTGGTACATACTATTTTTTAACAATTTTTCACTTAGAAATATATTATGACTATCTTTGCATATCCTTATGTATTCTATAATATATTAAGAATAGCAAAATTCACTTTATCTACTACAGTAATTTAGACATTTTCCCTCCTCTTCAGTATTAAAATTGTTGCCCTTTCATTACATATGAGGCTGTGATAAACATTTTTAATAAAATTTATTTAGAAAAAAAATCCTAGAAAAGGAATCAAAAGCTCAAAGGATACAAAAAAATCATGAAACTTCAGACAGAGTAGAGAAATAATCTCTTAAAATATGAAAATTTCATTGTAAACTTTTTAAAGCAAATAAAGAATGGAAACATTTTGACCATTTTAACCACATAATTTCCCAGATACTGTAATACACTCCCATAGTAGGCTTTATATTTTCTAATACTTTTCTTAATAGTCAATAACTAATACATTTTCACTCATTGTTTTGTGCAAAAAGTTATTTTAATGGGCCATACTGGAGATAAACTTCCTCAATCACAGAATGGAATTTATAAGAGTTTCATCAGCTTTTAGAGGTTGAATAAAATGTAGTAAATATATACCCTTTTAGAATGTTCTAGATTTTTAAGTTTTTAGCCATTTTAAAAATAAAATTTGACTCCATTACTGAGATCATGTATTATTCAGTAATATGATGTATAGTAATAAAATGAATACATTCCAGACCACAAGTATTATTTAGATGTATTAAGTCAGCTTATTTAGGGAATTCAACATAAAAACTCATTATTTCCAAACCCCAACATAAAGCAAACCCCAATTAAAGGAGAGTTCTTTGTGTTATCCAGTATGGAATTAAATAAAAATGGTTAAGTCCTTATATATGTCTCTTTGTTTGTTCATCAACATTCATTAATTTAAAATTCACTTTAAATATTTTTATTAGTTACTTTATACATGCAGATAAAGTTGTCCTTTATTCCAAAGACATTTTAAAAAATTAAAACTCAAATATTCTCACATTAAACCGTTAGTAGTCAACTATTATTATTATTATTCATTTTCAACATTTTTACAGGTGACAAGTTTATCAATAATTATATTAAAGTGATTTTTTTTAAATCAGTGTAAAAACCAAGAGGACAGTTGTTTCTAGATCATATTACTACTGTGAAAATTTTAATTTAGAATTGTTGTGAATATCAGTAAATACTATAAACCAAAGGTTAGAGTTGACAGAATTCACTGTGAGGTAACTTTTATTTATATCCCAACATAATGTTGTTCATAAGTTTTATGTTCTTGTTTTTAGATTAATAAATATCCAAATTTCCTAAGTATGTTGGAAAACACTACTAAATAGACCTACTAAAATAAAGAAAACTATCATTCTTTCCTTTGGCCTGGTACCACAAATTAGACATGCCATTCACAGAATTAGGTAGATACAATTTTGTTGGGATTTGGAAAGAGTCATAGGCTTTTAGAGGTAGCACTTTTTGGTTAAATAAAAATAAAAAATTATCACAACATAATTTAAATTTTAGGACATAGGCTACTATATTTATATATACCTTAAATATTATGTTAAATTAAAATATTCCACCAAATTTTATTATATGGAGCTAAAATATTCTTGAACACATATCTCAAAATTTTTCTTTTATCTTAGCTTACTTTTCAAGTACTGCATTCAAAAAGAAAACTTATATTTATAATGATTGTATAGATTAGGATAGGCAAGATTATGTAGCAGAAACAAACAATACTCTAATATTAGTGGCTTAATATAACAAAATTTTATTTCTAGCTCACACTATCTAGTCAACAAGTGGATAGGAGGTTCTATTTATTGTGGAGACTCAGGGGCCCAGGCTTTTGAGGATCATATCAATATACGTCTCCATGATCACATGGTCAGAGGGGAGAAAATGTGACAAATCATCTACTCTCACAACCCATTACCAAAGCTATACTGTACTAGTATATGCCTAACTGTGAGGAGGCAGTGAAGAACTGGAAATACCTGGTGATAGGCTCTAATTTTTGCCACAAAAACTTAACAAGCTCAATAAGGGATGAAAATACATTTTATTGGATAAATAATGTCAGTGAAAAAGAAATGAATACCAAAAATGAAAAAATGATTTAAAACACACACACACCTCAATATATTTGTGCATTGCTGGCATAAAATAGGCTCTTCTTAAAGTTGGATAATTAATGACTGTGTAAATAAAGGAGTCTATAAGTAATTATCATAAACCTCACTGAGAAAAAATGAGACATCATGAAGGCAATTCTATTATTGTATGAGAAATAGGCAAGTCAGAAAATTTAATAAATGATCCAAAATTATGCATATGCCAGCACAAAAAAAATAATTTTGGCTTCAGGTGCATGGGAAAATAAAATATTTCTCTAACTTGCTTTCCTTTTAAGGTAACTAATTGTCCATTCAATTAAACAAATTTCCCCCTCAGTACTGCTCAAATGTGTTATATTGCTTTTGATTCTGCAGAAAATTTTTAAAAATTAAAAGTATTATGCCATATTCATGTTCCAGTATTAGAGGGCTTTTCAGTAAGGTGGGAGACAAGCATGGAAACATCTGATTGCAGTACAGAGAAGAATGAGATAAATGAAATAAAACAGCTATGAACTGCTCCCAAAACATCAGTACTTTCTGCCACCAGCATTTTTTGCATCATTCTTCAAAACAAAAATTTTGTAGCTCAACTAGTTTCTGTTGCTCAAATATTTCTTCCAAATTGCAGAAGGCAAAATAATCCCAAGTCATATCCTTTAACAAAAATGCAGCCTTAGCCCTAGCCTGTTTGGCTCAGTGGATAGAACGTTGGCCTGCGGACTGAACAGTACTGGGTTCGATTCTGGTCAAGATCACATGCCCTGGTTGCGGGCTCAGTCCCCAGTAGGGGGCATGTAGGAGGCAGCCGATCAATTATTCTCTCTCATCCTTGATGTTTCTAGCTCTCTCTCCGTCTCCCTTCTTATCTGAAATCAATAAAAATGTAAAAAAAAAAATGCAGCCTTAACATTCCCTCTGTAAACCTGCAGAAAGTTTTCTGTTTATAAGAAAGAAAAAGAAAAATAAACAGAAGCTAACATAGCTTTTGATTATGTTTATTGGTCTTAGGTACTTTTTTATATATATTATATGTGTGTGTGTGTGTGCGTGTGTGTGTGTGTGCATACACATAATTAACTTATTTAATGTATATACATAAACACATAATTAACTTCTTTGATACACACACAATTAACTTCTTTGATATTTACTAATTTATACAGAGACTAATTTCACAAATTTAAATTACAGACACTGGCAAATACAATAATTTCTCCATGTGGCCAATGGCCCTCATCAACTGTTCAAACAAATTATCCCATTCTTGAAGTAATTTAACATTCAGATTTTTAGTTGTTCTATCTGCATTTACTAAAAAGAAAAGGCATTTGATATTTTCATTTGTGCATATAAAATGTAATGATAAAAAAGACATGTAGAAAACATAAGAGGAATAAGAAAAAAATGTAATGATAGTTATTCTAAAGAACACATTTGTTAATCACCTCATAACTACCAACAACCAGTTCACAAAACACTGTGAATCATCCTTAATCATGTTTTAGAAAAAACATTAAGTTATGGGCTGTTTCAAACATCCAACTCTTTGAATGATTCTTAGACCACAGGTAAGACTTGGCAGGGTAGCTGAAATCGCACCCTGTATATTTCATTAAGGCTCCTTCCAACTCTACAATTTCATGATATTATACTGAATAGCGCAAAGATGAAGTTATTCTTTGCCTTAGGCAATTCCAAGCAAGGATTAGATGGGGAGGGGAGGGGATGGAAGTAATGAGAATGCTGCAAACATGATACAATATTTAATATTGGGGGAGGGGGAGTATCTAAACTTTAAAACATATAAACATATATATGAAAACATATTTCTGAGGCTATGCTGAAACTCTCAGTTCAAATCCACATGTATGTTTGAATGAATTTCAAATTCAGTAATGAAGCTATTATTGATTCTGTGGAGCATGACTTCAAATCTGAGCAAATACTGAACAAATACTAAGCTCTTAAACTCTGGATGTATGTACCTAAACATCTCAATTTAACAACCAGACATACATTAAACAGCATTAATAGCCAAGCACTTAATGGATCAATTCCCACTGTTTGTGTAATGTGGAAATAAAAAAGGTTTATTAAATGACAAGCTTTCCCTGGTTTGTGCTAATTAATTATACACTGCATCTGACTGCTAATTTAGTGGGGAAATGCAGCCCCAAACCACGGTTTCAGCTTGAACTTTGCCTCGGTGTCACCCAGTTCAGCACAGAGTGCCGCTACAGTCCGCCTCTGAACGACACCAGTATTAAATTAGAGCACAAGGCCATCAATTTAATAAGTGCTGGAGCAGGTAATTTGAATAAGGACGTATTAGTATTCTACCAGTGCACAACTAAAAGCAGCTGACCTTTCAGACCAAAGAAGATCCTTGAACACATTCAGCTGAATCTGAGAACATAGTAATAATCTGACACCGGTAAGAGTGCCAGGAGAGACGTTTATGAGCCTGGACCCATTACTATACATCAGGCTCTCTATGGGAATGTGGGAACAGTTTATTTACCTCTGCCTCTCACTTTGTTCTCGCTCCCCTCCAGGGGTTAAAAAAAAAAAAAACAACCACACACACAATAGAAATTAAGCTTTTTGAAAATCATAGTCTCAATGGCCTATTTCGAAATTCTTCTTATTTGGATTTATTGTACAAAGAACACAAAATTATTCAATGTGCATGTATAGTAGATCTGAGAATCCACATAAGAAATAATCAATTTCCTAAATTACAGGGCAAATGTGACATTAACAAACATAAATGTGCGCCTATCAGGGCAACAACTGCTGTGACACAATAAGGAAACAGCACAGGAAAGTGTTGCTGTGGACCCAGGAGGAGGAACAGAACTGAGTTTGGATTCCTTCTCTGTCACCTGCTCACCATCAAACCTGCAGGAACCCAATTCATTGAATTCAGCTCAACAGACATTTATCGAGTTCCATCATGTACAGTGTTGTAAGCCCTGAGGTTATAGAGATGAAAAAGATTTGATCCCTGCTTTCAAGGAGATCAAAATCTAGCAATGGTGACAGAAACAGACCCTATTAATCACAATACGGAGTGAGAAGTGCTTTCAAGCACAGAGAACAGTGATCAGTTTTGCCTGGTGGTTTCCAGGAAAGGTTCTCAGACGTGGCAATAGCTGTGCGGGGTGTTGTGCACACGTAACCAGCAGAGAGGATGGGATGCTATCTGCAGGGAAGTATTAATGAAATGGAAAAATGATTGCATTGGGAGAGGGGGGTGCTCTGGGTTAAAAAATACAGTAGATGTGTTTGGTTGAAGGGTATGTGAAGTTGTAATTATGTGATCCTATATGCTTGAAACTGGTTTCTCTAGAATGTATTAGTGGGTTTAAGAATAAGATGTCTTAGTAAAATTAGGACTCCAAATTTCAAGGGAGGTTAGAGTGTTTATTTTCTTGGCCTCACAAGAATGATCTAGGTCAAAAATACATCTGGAGTTGTACCCAGTGGAGGGAATGTACAACCAAGCCTAGAGTGTGCAATCACCGCACTTTGGTTTTGGGGGGAGCGGGGTCATTTCTAGTTTCACTATTATCTTTGTTACTTGTATGGGAATACATCAATGCATTATAGTCAAATTTAACATGTAGCATTTGGGAGAAAATCAGAAAGGAAATTGGAGGGAAAAGAAGAAAAGAGAAGGAGAGGAGACAAAGAAGAGAAGGGCTGGAAGGAACTGAGCATCCTGCAGACATTACCTCCATTGGTTCACATAAGAATCCTCTGAGGGAGAGCTATTATTGTCCATATTTTATTATGGGGGGAAAAACCTAACTTGGAAATATTATCTTTTCCAAGGTAAATATGTAAAAGAACTGGTATTTAAATCCAGGTCTTTGCTGAATCCAAAGTCCATACTCTTTCTTCATCCCCAGGATACCTTCTCCTACCACCTACTTTTTGATTTAGGACTAATACAGCACATGCTTAAAACCAAGTTCTGTCCAGTGGGGAAGGTTCAACTCTTTCCGATAAATCCTGCATTAGGCAGTCAGTAGACGACTGGATTTGTGCCTAACCATTCAACAAATATATTTTCCTTCTCTGACCACAATAAATGACAGGGAGATTTCTCACCTTCTAGTTAGTATCCATTAGCAAGCAACACTCTGGAAACCTAGTCCTCAAAAAACCACAATGCAACAAATGTGTTGAAGATAATGCACAGCAAAAATATGGAATGCCTCACTTCCTGCTTTTTTTTCTCCCTCTGGGTTTGTCACCCATTGTTATTTATTATTTATGATAGTATTGTAAATGTGAAATTCTATTGATGGAGATAAAACCTGTTCCAGAAAAGTCATAGACTTAGTTCACTTCCTGTGCCTTAAACAGTTCTTCGATTCATTAGCTTTTTAAGAAATTAATCAACAAGTCTGTTTGAGTGCCTAATTGATCGGAAAACCTATCAACCTTTAAGGACTTGTTGGAATATGTTCATACATATGAGAAATATGTAACCCTAACTAATATTTGGGTAAGGTAATAAGCTTTAACATTTTTAGAGGACTTTTGTCCAAATAAGAGGCAAGGCTTCTATTGAAAGATGAGTCAAAGTGACACTGAGTACCACAGACCTCAATAGCAAAGGCAAACTTTCACATTTCAACTCTAATACGTGCTCTTTGAGGCAAGCAAAACGGTAAAATATAAAAATGTTTAAAGGAAAGTTAAATAACATCTCCTCCCAACAATGCCCATGGCCCCCAATAAATCCCTCATTTCCCCTTATCATAATAAGCGACTAGCATTAATAACTCAGTAACTTTCACACATTTCTCATTGTTCACAGACATACATAAATAAATATGTATATATGCAAGCATCTATGATACTAGGAGCTTTGATTTTTTAAATTCATTGTTTACACTAAAATAGAGTCACTAAATACTGCTCCAAACAAGCATGTTTTCACTCATCACATATCCTCGACATCTCTATAAACCAGTAAATATATGCCTCTTAATATATTTAATTGAACTAAAAGGGAAGGAATAAATGAAGGTTGACAGACTCCTTGCATTTTACAGGACAGGACCATAGAGCTGTTCGGCTATAAATGTGCACTATTCTGCAAGACCAGGGAAGAATGACCCCAAAGGTAATTCAGAAAACAGAGCTGCCTTCTTAGTTTCAAAATGGGCTACCATCACCTCACTTTCAAGAAGATAGATGACCTCTACCCAAAGTCATTGAGCAGAGCCGCCCAGCAGGCCTAGTACTGCTACCTGGCAGAGCGCTGGGACAGGACCTGATCCGCAGTGGGTCCTGAAAGGCAGGACTGCCATACTAGTGGGTCTAGATGGCCAAACAGCAAGCCAAAGGGAATTATTCCTGAGACTTAAAATCTCATGGAGCTTGCCTACTAGGTTCTGGGCTTGCTTGGGACCCACCACCCCATTCTTCTTTCCTGTTTCTCCCTTCTGGAATATAATTGTCTGTCCTATACCTGCCCCACCATTATACTCATAAAATGTTTAATTTCACAGGTTCATGGCTGGAGAGCAATTGCCTCAGAATGAATTGTACCTCAAGTCTCATTCATATTTGATTTAGATGATATTTAAATGAGATGATGCTGAAATGCTTTAAAACTTTTGGAGCTGTTGGGATAGAATGAAGGCCTTTGGCACTGAGAATGACATGAATAGAGGGACAGGGGCAAAATAAAATAAGCTGAATGTTGGTGTCCCCCCGAAATCTATATGTTGAAACCCTAATCCCAATACAATAGTATTTGGAGGCTGGGCCTTTGGGGAGTAATGATATCATAAGGATAGAGCCCTCATGAATGGGACTAGTGCCTCTACAATAAGAGGCCAGAGAGATAGCAACCTCTCTTTCCCCTATGTGAGGGCACAGCAAGACGGCTGTAAACCAGCCACCTGCTGGCACCCTGATCTCAGACTTCCAAATTCCAGAACTGTCAGAAATAAATGTTTGTTTAAACCACCCAGTTTACAGTATTTTGCTATAGCAGCCCATGTGGACTAAGACAGACTTATTCCAATCAGGTTTTTGCCCCTATATCTCCTCTAAATTTGCTCAAATCTATTTTTTAGTATATTTTTTATTGATTTCAGAGAGGAAGGGAGAGGGAAGGGAGACAGAAACATCAATGCTGAGAGAGAATCATTGATCCACGGCCTCCTACACGCCCCACACCAGAGATTGAGCCCGCAACCCGGGCATATGGCTCTACCAGTTATCAAACTGCAACCTCCTGGTTGATAGGTTGATGCTCAACCACTGAGCCACACTAGCCTGGCTACAAATACTATTCTTTATCAAATCAAATCAAAGGAATTACTTAGAAAGTTATATAGCCTTACTCTATTAGGTTTCATTGATCCTTCTTAATTGAAATTTTTCCCACAATTTGCCGCTGACTGTCTTTACAATTATAGTTATTTTATGCCTTCCTCTTAGTAAAGACTGAGTTTAACACAAATTCAAATCAAAACCCCCCACTAGCATAACAAACACAACACTTTGAACATAACAGAAAATGAATATGTACTTTGTGATCACAATAATGTAAAAATAACCATCTCCAATGAATTCTTGTGGAAAAATTTTATATCAAGCAATTTGAATCTTAAATTAGTTTATATAGCTCCTTTAAAATATCTTTTAATACCTCCAAGTCATTTGTGCTAATAATTCTAGTAAACTGAAATAACAGAATTATTCAAACCCATCCTGAGTACATGCTGTGTTTGAGGGAAGATTTATATTTATAATAATTAAATGTTTAAAACCATTAATGATTATAGTGCAGTTGAGTTAATTGTCCTCCATTTGTGACATCTCAATCAGAAATATATATCTTGTCATTGTTTACTCTCCCTTTATATTTTACAGTCTACCATGAAGAGTATTAATCATATCATGTTCAATTACAGATTAACCTGAGTCCTGTTGTAAATGATTTGGTCAGGTTGGGTTTTTTGGTGTTTTGGTTTTTTTTTTTGGGGGGGGGGGGAATAGAGTAATTGTGGTTTTTTATTAAGTTATAACTACATCTCTATTGTTCTTCATAAAATCACAAAAAAATCTAAGAATTAGAAGGGACATTGCATGCCATATATCCCAGCATCTAATTAAATTATAATTCACAGCATCGCTTACTGCTAATGCCTGGGTTGTGGGCTCAATCCCCAGTGTGGGGTGTGCAGGAGGCAGCAGACCAATAATCATTGATGTTTCTACCTTTCTATCCCTCTCCCTTCCTCTCTGAAATCAATAAAAAATATACTTTTTTAAAAAGCGTATGTTCTGAAATACTTCTAAGACTATAGGCACTGAGGCAACTAACTAGTTTAATTGAAGTGTAACACATATAGAAAGTACACTAATCACAAATAAAGACACTAAAATAACCAGCACCTTTCAAGAAACAAAATCTTGCCAGCACCCAGAAGTTTCCCTCGTACTCTTATCTTCACAATCCCCCACCAAAGATAATCACTATTCTGACTTCTAACAGAGCATAAATAAACTCTGCTTGTTTTGAACTTATGAAAATAAATAATACAGGAAGCATTTGAGATCTAACTCCTCGACATATGTCATCAGTTTGGCTCAGATAACCTCTGATAAAATTTCTCCACAGGTCTGGACGTTTCTTAGATTGATGTTCAGTTGGTATAGTGCAGTGGTCGGCAAACTCATTAGTCAACAGAGTCAAATATCAACAGTACAACAATTGAAATTTATTTTGAGAGCCAAATTTTTTAAACTTAAACTATATAGGTAGGTACATTGTTATTAACTTAATTAGGGTACTCCTAAGCTGGCCTTTGCTAAAAACATCCTCAATCTGAGGGGTCAACCTCAGTGAACGTACCCCCACTTCTTCTAACGTCACTTCAAAATAGACTCGCCCAGGCCGAAAACCAACTTCTGCGCATGAACCACGAAGTTTCAATCTCACTGTACATGCGCGCCCGCACGTGGTATTTTGTGGAAGAGCCATACTCAAGGGGCCAAAGAGCTGCATGTGGCTCACGAGCCGCGGTTTGCCGACCACTGGTGTAGTGCAACCAGATGCTGAAGAAACTCACCCAGGACCACCCTGCACACCCAGATGGTGTTAGATACAAGCAAGACCCCATTGTGCCCCACTGGCTCCCTGCTTCCCTTTCAGTGAACTTGGGTTAGTTTCCCTAGGAAGTGCAGGCCCCCTTGCTTTAAGGAGCAGGCCATGACTTTATTTGAGCTTTTTATAAAATTGAAGAGATAGATAAGGGTTGAGATAATCCAGGGAAAGAAAAAAAAATGGGTTGTTGCTTTTAATTTCAGCTTTTCAATTGGGTTGCTTTCTGAGAGTCTGAACACAATGTTTGCTGGTTAAATGAGAGACTGAACTCTCTTTAGCCCCGAAAGAGAAAGGATACTTGCCTCCCCAACCTGAATATATGTAGGAATCACTCTTCGGTGCTTCAGAAAGGCCTCTGTAATATTTCAGAGATTTGTTTTTATGTTAAATTGCATGTGAAGCATTGTAAAATAAGTGATGAAAAACTTCTAGGTACAAGGGTTGTAAATTAAATGAATAGTTGGGGCTATGGGAAATGCAAGACAGCCACTTGGTTCCTCCTGGCTCCCTGACACCCTTTTTTTTAGTTGGGGTGGGGGTGGCGGGTTGCATCCGTTCATCATCATAGTGCATTTAAGCTGCACTTATATGAAGGAACTTCTAAGCTGATATTATTGAAAGGAGACATCTTACATTATTGCCAGGGTTTGATTGAATTACTCTAAGAAAATGCCAAGTCGGTAACTGTTTCATTTCATAGCAAGCTCCCAGGGTACAAAGACTTTAAAGATCATTGATTGCCACCTGGAGATTTTGTTTATTGGAAATAACATTAAGTAAAAGAACATCATTGGAAGGGACCTTATCAGGGATCTTACTGGGAATGAACATCTACCCTGTCTACAGGCATCAAATTCTCCTCTAGGATGAGAAGCCACTGACACAAGAGGCAGGCAACTATCCCAAGACATCAACAAGGCCTGTATACTTATGGATTGATATTGAACTCAGAATCAAATTTGTGTGATTGTCTTTACCTATCTGCTAATGTTATTAGTCATAATATTAGTTATACTTGTTCTTTAAGTTTTTCTAAATAATTCAACTATTTTATGATTACTGAACATCCTATATAATAAAAGGATAATATGCAAATTGACTGAAAGGTGGAATAACTGGTCACTATGACGCACAGTGACCACCAGGGGGCAGACGCTCAATGCAGGAGTTGCCCCCTGGTGGTCAGTGCACTCCCACAAGGGGAGCTCCGCTCAGCCACAAGCTGAGTTGACAGCTGGCAAGCGCAGCGGCCCATCTCCAAGGCAGCAGGGAGTGGGCCTAAGCCATCAGTCGGATATCCCCCCGAGGGCTCCCGGCCTGTGAAAGGGTGCAGGCCAGGCTGAGCAGGCGGGTTGAGCCCCCCCCCCTCCGCCCCCAGCCCAGGGGAACGAATGTTTTATACCTCTAGTGTATAAGATAACTAAGATAACCGTTAATACTCTTTTCATGGCTTATGTAAATGTTATACTAGATGCTCAATAGAGATGAGATAGAAGGCAAAACTCAGATCATGATAGTTCATAGGATAGAAAGGATCCAGAGTGTTTTCTTTTTCTCAATGAAGGACATAAGACCTGACTGCCTTCTATTTACCTCCTTCCCTTTGGGGAAAAATTTGGCCTCAACTCAGATCCGCTGGTTAAGGTATTGTCCCATCCCCAGTGGTCAACAAGATGATGTCGATACTGAGAATTTCTAGGAAAAAGTTGTTCCTAGCACTGAGACCACACTATCCAACCAAAAGGTTGATCATCGATGCATCCTTCAGATTTATGAGAAAAAAAGGAAGAAGTCTGGATGAAAAATGGGGTTCTATGGAAAGTAACCTCACATGATCTCATATATTCCTAACTGGGTATATCATGGTAGGTCGTCACAACCCAAGATATAACATTTTAGTAAAAGGCTTATCTAGCAAGTCCTGTCCTTTGTTTCTGTTCATCTAAGTTCATGCCACTGTGAAATGCCTCTTTCAGACCCTTCCTTCTAAATTTCCTTAACTGTCCTATGACCCAATCCCTGCCTTGCTTTCTACCACCTCCATGCAATCTTTCTTACATTCCCTTCTTAATTTCAAATGCCTAAAAGAAGCTGCAAAGCTGTTATTCTCAGGACCATTTGAGATCTTACTCCCTGGCATATGTAATCAGTTTGGCTCAAATAAACTCATAAAAATTTAAAAAAAGAAATTATATACTACATAATAATTTGGACCTGGATTATTCTGACCAATATTATCATATTAAAATGTATCCAAATTACCAAGAAATTTACTTTTAATAAATGCTAAAGCAATCCCATGACCACCTGCATTATGATTACTTGAGAATGCTTCATTTTTTAAAAGGCAGGACCCCAAACCCCATCCTAGACCTAGAAAATCTGAAACTCGGGGAGGAAGAAGGAGATTAAGCCCAAATCTCTAATTTTTATAAACTCATAATTATTTTGCCTACCAAAGCTTGAGACTCTCCACTAAAAACAATGCCTCCTTTCACTTCCTTAATTCTTAATCTTTACCAAAAAGAACTTTTTAAGAGAGTCATACCTTTTCTGGCATTATACCAATTTTAATAGTACTTCAGACTCTGAAACTGATCAGTTACATTTTTAATAATTTAATAACCTTAAAATCTATTAAAAATTCTTTTCAAATTCAGTATCTTAGCATCAGATATTTCAAAAGAGTATTATTCTGAAGAGAGTATTATTCTGAAGCCAGTCAGAGAAAGATAAGTATCACATGATCTCACTCCTACGTGGAATCTAATGAACAACATAAACTGATGAACAAAAATAGACCCAGAGACATAGAAACATTGAACAGACTGTCAAACCCCAGAGGGAAGGCAGGGGAGGGAGTGCTGGGAAGAGATCAACCAATGAACTCAAATACATATATGCATAACCCATAGACACAGACAATAGGGTGGTGAAGGCCTTGGGGGGCGGGGGCAGGTGAGGGAGGAGAGGGCAATAGGAGAAAAACAGGACATATGTAATACTTTCAACAATAAAGATTTAAAAATAAAAATAAAAAACACAACCTCTGTGAAGTGCAATTAGCAAAGTGCAATAAAGTAATACAGTAGTCCCCCCTATCTACAGATGTGTTCCAAGACCCCCAGTGGATGCCTGAAACCACAGATAGTACCAAAGCCTATATATATATATATATATATATATATATATATATATATATATATATATATATAATTATAAATTGGGCATAGTAAGAGCTTAACAACAACTACTAATGAAATAGAACAATTATAACAACATACTGTAATAAAAGTAATGTAAATGTGATCTCTCTCTTGAAATATCTTATTGTATTATATTTACCCTTCTTGTGATAATGGGAGATGAAATACTGCATGGTGAGATGAAGTGAGGTGAATGTGGTAGGTATTATGACGTAGTATAAGGCTACCATTAACTTTCTGATGGTATGTCAGCATGGGGATCATCTGCTCCAGGTAGTCCTGGATCATTGAACCATGACAATGCTGATGGTTGGATATCAGGCGCAATTTCAATGGTTGATGAAATTTAGTGTTTTTGGATGGGGGTTGACCACAGGTAACTAAAACCACAGAGAGTGAAACTGTGGATAAGAGGGGCTACTGTATCAGTTTTTGGTGTGTTTTTATATTTTTCTAAAATTTTCCTTGCCTTTCATTATGTGACTGCATAATTTATGGTTGTCTTAAATCTACATATGACAGTTTCACTATTTAAGAACCATTGTTTCAAGTAAAATTAGGATCAAAAACAATGGGTAGGGAACATAGAGGGTATTGTGCTAAGTAAAATAAGTCAGACAGAGAAAGACAAATACCATGTGATTTCATTTACATGGAATCTAAAAAAAAAAAAAGAACAAAAGAACACAGAAACAGACTCAGACACAAAAACAAACTGTTGCCAGGGGGAAAAGGTGTGAGGTAATGAGTAACAAAAGATGAAGGGGATTAAGAGGTACAAACTTCCAGTTATAAAATAAATAAGTCATAGAGATGGAATGTACAGCCTAGAGAATATAGTCAATAACATTATAATAACATGGTACGGTGACAGATGATTACTAGACTTATTGTGGTGAGCACTTTATAAGGTACATAAATATTGAATCACCATGTTGTACATCTGAAACCAATATAATATTGTATGTCAACAATACTTTAAATTTTAAAAAGCAGGGAACTATGCAATGAACCAGTGATGAACCTTAACTTTATCTGGGCTAATTGGTATGAAATGTATTTTCTTCTTCCAAAAAAAAAAAAAAAAGAAGAAGAAGAAGAAGAAGGAGAAGAAAAAGAGTGGCAAGAGAAAGAAAAAATGTTTTTCAAATGTCCTTGATGATTCAAAAGATATAAGATCTGCTAATATGTCATGGTCACTTGCTTGTGGCTTAGAAGTGTTAAATCACAATTAGATTTAACACATATTATCAGGCTAGAGGAGTCTCTAGGAGCCTTCAATAATGACAATCTCTCAGCAAGAACTTGTGTAATCAGACAGAGATTTGTACCACTGTCACAGTGAGCATGAGTTTATTTCAGAAGCTTGTATAGGAGCTTCTTCAAGTAAACTAGTACTTGCTGAATGATACAAGTTTTCAAAGATGCCCTTAATCTGTTTCTTTTCAAAGGTGCTTCTTTTTTTTTCTAAGAGAGACTCTTTCTTCAACATATCTGAACCTGAATACGATTCTTTAAGAATATAAATGTCAGTGCTGGTATTGGGTAAAATGAACTCTAGTTTACACCCAAAAACCAATGGCTCTTCACTGAATGAATTCAAGAGTTTTAAATGTAAATACTCAAGTAGAGTTTCTAAAGTTCAAAGAAAATGAAAACTATTTAGAAATTCTGGTTTGTTCAGATAGCACAATTTTCCCCCCACTGGAAGCCATTTAAAATAGCAAAGATAATAAGCAATTACAGTGTTTATATTACACTTGTAAATCTCAACACAATATTGTGCAATCTTGGTATCACTGGGCAGAAACAATTCTCAAGTTATCCCGTAGCTCATTCTCTTGCCTTCAGGCAGTGTGAGAACTTACCTATTTTCAAGGTCTTCAAGGAGAAAGAACACACAGCTACCAGTTATAATAATTTTTTAAGTTATTCCTTTCCCTCTAATGTCTAAAGCCATGTCATGCTGTATTTTGTTTTCCTAAATATGAAAGTTAAGTCCTGAATTCTACAATGTAGAGTCAATGCTATAGGGAAAAGCCCCTTTTTTCCCCTCATGTCTTTTCCTTGAATCACAGAGAAGAGAATGCCAGCTGAGTCTTCCGTTCTCTTGAGGGAGAAAGCTTCTGTGCTTCCCTCCACCCTGCTTCAGACCAAAGGTGCGTCTCTCCCCTACTCTGTCTATCCCAAAGTTTATATGTTAAGCCCTAACACCCAGTGTGGTAGTATTGGAAGGTAGGACCTCTGGGACATTTTAGGGCATGAAACTCCAGAGAGTGTGGTTGCCCCTTCCAACATGTAAGAACACAGGGAGAAAACACATCTATGAACCAGGAAACAGATCCTCGCTGGACACTGAATCTGCCAACTCCTTGATCTTGAACTTCCCAGCCTCTGCAACTGTGAGAAGTAAATGTCTGTGGTTTGTAAGCCACCCCTTTGTTTTGTTAAAGCAGCTGAATGGACTAAGACAGTTGTGAAGACTACAACTCCTATCTGGCATATTCCATGAGGTGAGGTTACGTTGGCTCACAAGCAGGCTAACAAGTTCCATTACCTTGCCCTTGCTCTACTTGGCAATTTCACTCCGACTCCATGACAAGGAGGCCATGAAGGAAATGATCTTGCAGGACCAGCCACGTCGGTCCTTCCTCATGTAATACCTTTACCTGCCACTAGGTGTATAAATCACTGGAATCTGTTGCTGAAGGGGTCATTATCT
This sequence comes from Myotis lucifugus, assembly GCF_000147115.1. Taxonomy (NCBI): domain Eukaryota; kingdom Metazoa; phylum Chordata; class Mammalia; order Chiroptera; family Vespertilionidae; genus Myotis; species Myotis lucifugus. The sequence goes on from NW_005871048.1 coordinate 28,089,572, forward strand.
TCAAAGTAGTAAGAAGCCTTAAACATGTTGACTTCAAGTCTTGGAATTCTCAATTACAAATATGGAGATAATTCTGTAGATGGTAAGTTGTAAAGAATAAATGAGATGATATAAAGTGTGATGTAAACGATAAAGCACTATGAATGCATACCCCCAAGGAGTAATTTCCTTCCTCTATAAAATAATGGGGTTGGACATTGGAGCTTGTCACTTCTACTCACATGATAAGGGATAGATGTCCAACACATGGCTATACCTGAATGAAAGGGAAACTGGAAATTTGGTTTAACTGTGTGGATAATAAGAAGAGGAAATTATGATTTGGTAAACAGCTCATTGCTCTCTACTACACTACTACCTCTCCAGTAAGATTTCTCATTGGTCTACCCTGTACCCATTTCCCTTAACTTATTATTCCTTTATTAAAAGTTGACAATTCTGACCAATCCCAGAGTATTTAAAGTATAAAAACATAATTATTATGTTCTACATGCAATCTCAACATTAGCATACTTGTACAATATTCTCCTTAACTATGCACATCCTTCCAATTATTAATTTTCTATTTATAATTCTTCCTTTCTAAAATATAGGAAAGGGAAGTAATCTTCATAGGTGTATTTATAAAGAAGTATAAAAACAAAGTTAGTTAATAAAATGACTTTAGCGTAGGAACTCTTCATTTCATAACAACTATATAAAGAAATTCGAACAACACAACTTAATTTATGCACGTGCTAAACCTGAATAATAAAATTAGCACTCAGTGAATGTCAGCTATACTTATCTGTATAGTAATATTCATTTGTATGAATTGATAATCATTCCCCATTACTGATGGGAGAAAAAAATGAAACAAAAAAATAAAAGGAAGATAGCCTTGACTGGTGGCTCAGTTGATTGGAGCATCAGCCCATACACCAAAAGGATGTGGGTTCCAGTCCCCGTTGGGCCACATACAGGAGGCAACCGATCAAAGTTTCTTTCTCACATCAATGTTTCTCTCTTCCTCTCTCTCTAGAATCAATAAAAAATATATCGTCAGGTGAGGATTTCTTTAAAAGAATATAAAGAGATTAATAAGTCTGTCAGAGTGACAAAAATGGTAGAAACGTGGATATTCAAGGAAGGCTTGTTGTATACTAGTAAATCTCACTTTTTTATTATTATTATTTTATTTTTTGAACCCTCGCCTGAGGATATGTTTCCATTGATTTTATTTTATTTTTTATTTTTTTAATTTTGTTTTATTGTTTAAAGTATTTCAAAGAGTATTACATATGTCTCCTTTTTTTTCTCCCCTTGACCTTCCCCTGGCCTCCCCTACCCACCAGTGTCTTGTGTCCATTGGTTATGCTTATATGCATGCATACAAGTCCTTTGGTTGATCTCTTACCCCCCCCCCAACCCTCCCCGGCCTTCCCGCTGTAGTTTGACAGTCTGTTCGATGTTGCTCTGCCTCTGTATCTATTTTTGTTCATCAGTTTATAATGGTCTTAATTATCCATAAATGACTGAGATCATGTGGTATTTTTCTTTCATTGACTGGCTTATTTCACTTAGCATAATGCTCTCCAGTTCCATCCATGCTGTAAATCTCACTTTTAAGCCAACTCTTTGTACCAGAACATTAAAACATGCTTTAATAAGCTGCCAAACCAATGTTTTTTACCCTCTTCAATCTCCTTTTTTTTAATATAGCCTACCCAAATTCTAGCAACATTTCCAAGAACCTGAAACACATGGAGGCACTATAAAATATGATGTCTTATGATAGTACATTAGAGCAATTAAAAAGTGTCTCCCTGTCCAAGAAGTAGATCATGATCTGAAGATTAACTATAAATATTTAAATACACACAAACCTGTAATTCTACACAATCACAAATACACAGAATACAGTCATTATTCAAATGCAAGAGTGAATCAAAATATTCACTCAGAAAAAATATTGTCTGTGGTAAAAAACTGTAGAACTTGGTACATCCACCAGTTAAGATATGAGTATGACAACTGAGTCAACTTGAAACATAACCTTCTCCTCTGTGTGTAGATCTGTCTCTGTGTGCTCACATGGCCTTCTTATAAGGACACCAATTATTTCATTTGAGGTCTATCCTAATTCAGTATGACCTCATCTTTAATTATATTTTCAATGACCCTGTTTCCAAGAAAGATCACATGCTGATTTCTGGGTGAACATAAATTTTGGAGGAACACTATTTCAGACATACATACATACATGTTTTTATTCTGTTGTTTACTGTAAATGATAGAGGGCAAAGTCCTCATCCTTATTCTCAGCATCTAGAACTGTGCTTGGCATATAAAAAGTGATCAAAAGATATTTGTTGAATGAATGACTGAAAAGCTGTCTTAACACAATCTTGAAAATTATTATCACTCATCCATTCACATATTAAGAATTCTATAGAATTCTATATTAAGAATTCTATTATCACTCATCCATTCACATATTAAGAATTCATATATTAAGATATCTATGAATTCTTAATATTCTTCCTCTGAAAAGGCATAAAACTAGTATTTAATTTTAGTATTCAGATCTTTCAATACTCAGCGCTCCCTTCCTATAAATGAAGTGTTTGGGGTTTTGCCTCTCTAACAAAAATTGATCAAATGGTTAGAGGGACAAAAGTATCAATAAAGCAAATCCTGGATTCTAATATTGTAATCATTCTAACTATATTTCTTGCAAAAGCACCAAACATAAGCACAAAACTTATAACCCAAGACAGCATATCCTTGCATAAAATAACATTTTTTCAGTGGTCTTTTTCAAATTTGTGTGAAAGAGTAGTAAAACAAACTACTGTCTGGGTAGCCACATGACAATATTCCTAAAAGTACAAGAAAAAATATGCCTTTCTAATAGAAGCATAAGCATTTTATACTGACGTTTTGAACATGGATCTCTGTGTATAAGATGAATTCCAAGTTTATTAAGGAATTGGATGCAAACACATACATTAAGGGAAGCAGAATAAAATGCAGCACTGTATATATAGATTTCCAATCAGAACAGAGTCTCTTATCTCTCAGCAGGAAATGTGTGAGATGAATTTCTCACTTAGCCAATTAATTTACACTTTAGTCACCAGTGCTGGAAGGTAGCTTGGCTGACTTAGTGGTCTAAGACTAGAATGAGTAATAATAATTCACATTTATAAAGGACTTCAGAATATTAATTATTTAATCCACACTATATTGCTGCATGATAATTCAGAATTATTGCACGTGCTTTTTAGGTAGAGAAACTGATCTAAATCAATTAAAGTCCATGCTAAAAGCAGAGTTCCTGGCCTTCAAGTTGGTGATCAGTCCATTTTGCCTTGCCACTCTGGCCCTTGGACTCTATGATGGGTTAATTAACCTCTCTGGCTTTGAATCTGTCTCTGCTATGATGATAATAAGACTAACCTTATAGTAGTATATTGTGCAAATTAATTGATTTTTTGGAAAGCACTTTCAGATCTATGAAAGGAAAGTATTAATTGTAAATATCTTAATTGATTTTAAATGATAAATGATCATTTTTCATATCATTTATCAATAGCAATAATGACAGACATATTGAATAATACATAAAATGATGAAAAATTTTTCCCATCACTCAAAGAAAGAACTCTTGAAAAGCCTACCTCCATTCAGCCAGCCATGACTCATTCATTGGAAAAGAAGCTATGATTCATTCCTTTCCACAACTACCCAAGCTAACATGCATTTCCCAGGACAATGAGAATACTGACTATTCCTGACAATGTGGTTTCTCATTTACGGTTGTATTTAAATATGTGTGCAATATCCCAACTAACAGCGCACTCCTGTGCAATTTGGAGTATAAGTTGTCTGAGAAAAGGACACAGTTTATTTGATTTATATTTTATAGTGCCCTGACCAGAACTGCAAAACATTTGCTTAAGCACTATTATCTTATTAAGTGTTATTATAGTTTACTTATAAATAAACATTGTATGAAAACATTTCATTTTCAATGAAAATGCTATCAACATTGTAGATCTCAAAGAATTATTTCATTTGTTCCTACCTTCTTAAATGAGTTTTTCTACATAATAGTTCTATAAAACATGTTGACTTGATTCTGAAAAAAATATGTTATTTCATCTTAAAACTACAAATAAATAATTTAAGTACTGCTATTTCACACATGAACCCAAAGTTGAAGCTCCAAAGCCATATAAACCTAGAATTATATGGTGATAAAATGTTGGTGCTTAGTACAAGAAATGAAATACTAAACCTTAAAATGTGTCTGACGGATGGTTTGTAGCCATCTTCAATCAAAACTCAATACTCATTGATTTTTTTCCCTAAAACAGGAGCCCCAGTTCCCCTCTGAGTAGCCTCTCTAATGCAGAACTCTTCCCTCAACAGCCAGTCTCCACATTTTCCCCAGCCAGAAGTATAGACTTAACACAGCACAATATCTAAAAAGGCATGAATTCCATAGAAATCAAGAGACAAATTTAGTTCCTGTATTGAACAGGAAATAGCGATAATTAAAATGTGCCAAATAGAATATGCTTCTCTGCTAGCCCAACCCAGAATCCTCAGTAAGGACAAATCCTGAAATTCAGATCAACTAGGGTATCCCAGGTTTTGATAGGATCCCATTTAATCTAGCCATATCTCCTCTGTAATAGTCTCCTGATTACATATTTGTGTGTATGGTGTGTGTGTGTGTGTGTGTGTGTGTGTGTGTGTGTGTGATGTATCCTACTTCAACCAACTTGGCAAACACACAACTTCCTACCTGAACAACAGAAATGCACTGCATAAGATATATTGTTTTATCTTTTTCTTGCAGTTATGAATTTTATCACTGCCCGTATTTTATACACTAAGCTAAAACTACTTTTCTATGTTGGCTTTCACAAAGGGTTAAATATCATTTTTATGTGCTTTTTGACATCACCTTTAAGTAAAGGAACTTCCCTATTCAGAGTCAAGGAAATTAACCAACAAAGAAAAATAATGGAATGACTCAAATTAAGATCATTCTAAGTTACCAACTTTGTGACAATTTGCATCAAATTAGTAAATTAAAATTTTTCATAATTACTCAAAGTATCTACTGTAACTTAAAATCTCATGGTTAGCACCCACTAGGATGATTACTATTTTAAAATGGGAAATACCATAAGTTGGCAAGGATGTGTAGAAAACGGAGACCTCTCAAACTACAGCAGGAAGGCCGGGGAGGGTTGGTGGGGGGGGTGTAAGAGATCAACCGAAGGACTTGTATGCATGCATATAAGCATAACCAATGGACGCAAGACGCTGGGGGTTAGGGGAGGCCGCGGGAAAGTCAAGGGGGAGAAGGAGACATATGTAATACTCTTTGTAATACTTTAAGCAATAAAACAAAATTTAAAAAAAAAAGAAAAGAAAATGGAGACCTCACTGTGTATGCTGATGGAAATATAAAATGGTGCAGCCACTATGAAACACAGAGAAAGCAGGGAATCAAACAGATATGTATACCAATGTTCATAGCAGCATTGTTCCCAATAGCCAAAAGGTCCCCAGTGTCCACACCAATATCCATCAACAGATGAATAGACAAAATGTGGTATATACATACAATGAAATATTATTCAGCCATAAAAGGCAATGAAATTCTGATATGTGGATAAACTCTGAAAACATTGTGCTAAAATAATTATTCTAAATGAAATAACTCAGACACAAAAGGACAAAAATTATATGGTTCCACTTACATGAGGTCATAGAGGTCTTAGAATAGGCACATTCATAGAGACCAAAAGCAGAATAGAGGTTTCCAGGGGCTGGGCTAAGAGCAAATGAGAGTTATCATTTACTGGGTATAAGGTTTCTGTTCAGAGAGATGAAAGGGTTCTTGAAATGGATAGTGATGATGGTGTACAACATTGTGAGTATACTTAAATGTCATTGAGCTGTACACTAAAAACAGTTAAAATGATAAATTTTATGTCATGTATATTTTACCGTACAAAAAAGCTCAAGGCTAGTAGGAAATATTTTATATTTGTTCAGAATTATTTGTTGCCACTTGACCCATTACGTTTTTCATAGCAACTAGAGATCTTAATTTGTCCCCAACACATCATATGATATGTGTGTGTGTATATAAAATCCAATTTCAGAAAACTGGAAAAAGCATACCCAGAATTCTAATTTATTAGATGAGGGAGTAAACATAAAATTTACCTTTGTAATTTCGCTGAAGTTTACAGCAAAATATCCTTCTTCAGGTTTATTAAACTCTAATCATTTTCTTGAAAGATTAGCAGCAATTATCATTAAGGTTTAAGCATTTAACTGTGACTACTGCAATAAATCTTATTAAAATAACTGAAACATACTTTGCTCGCATGTGGCAACCTGTCTCTGAATCACAACCATCTGTAAGTGGTGATTGCCTGGTGCACACAGATGGGAGTAAAACAACGATCAGGCTATACCATTCTTTCATCATCACTTGGTACCAAACAAACTGAAATCTGAGTCAGACTATTTGCATTTGAAAGATTATATGATCGCTGTAATTAACAAATACTCATTGGCTTTCTGATATAAAACATGTGAGGCTACCTGATTGAAAATAACACTTAAACTGTGCAGCGTCTCTTTCTAATCTCTGACAGCCTATAAAAAAATGAGATGTTAACAATAGAGGGGCAGGTTTCAAGTTTTTATAGCACTCAATGCCTTTACAGATTTAAAATGACAGGAGAAGGGGAACAAAATAATTTATTCTTTCTGGCTCATGGCACAGAGTCATGAAGGCTCTCGGTCCATAACTTCAGGGCTACACTAAATTCCTGTCAGCCCAGCTCAGTTACAAAGGTGAGCATCTGCCCCACCTGCTTTCCTTAAGGCAGGAAAAAAAGGCCCATGTTACTCACAAAGCCCAAATCATTAACTAAGCAAAAAGGAAGCCAAACATCAATGAAATTAAAATCTGTCTAGATGTCACCACATTTTGGCCAATAAGACCTACCTCTGTTATATTAATAATCAGAGAAGAGAGAGGTTTGAGCACTGCATAGTGACTCAGCACTGAATCATGAGTTGGACAAGCCCTGCTTTTAAACATGTGCTATTTACAGAACATGTTTTCCAGGCAAAATTACTTAACCTTTTGGAGCCTCAGTTCTCTCGTCTATAAATTAGAGAGAATAAGAGTCTCAGTGTGTGTCTCTCTCTCTCTCTCTCTCTCTCTCTCTCTCTCTCTCTCTCTCTCTCTCTCCTGCCTCTCTCTCTTTCTCTTCCCCCTTTCCACCCCTGTCATACACACACACACACACAGACACACACACAGTCACTCTCACACACACACACACACACACAGACACACACAGTCACTCACACACACACACAGACACACACACAGTCACTCACACACACACACACACACACACTGAGTTCCTGGAAGGCCTAAGTGAGATCATCTAAGAAGGAGCTCAGCACAGTGTCACATATTCATTTTTTGTTAAATGAATAAATACTATGACAGGGGGTAATGATAGGCTACCCTAACATCTAAGTAATTTTGTCTATGAGGTCTTTTTTTCTATCTTGATTAACTTCATAGTATCTTTTACTTTGCCAAGAACCCATTAAGTAGTTAAATGTATGACCCAGATGGAGTCATAGTGTAGAGCAGGGGTCCTCAAACTTTTTAAACAGGGGGCCAGTTCACTGCCCCTCAGACTGTTGGAGGGCCGGACTATAGTTTAAAAAAAAACTATGAACAAATTCCTATGCACACTGCACATATCTTATTTTGAAGTAAAAAGACAAAACGGGAACAAATACAATTTTTGTATTTGCATGTGGCCTGTGGGCCGTAGTTTGAGGACCCCTGGTGTAGAGGCTTAAATCAAGCTTCCTCCACCTACTAGCTATGTGACTTTGACAAGTTACTTAACTTCTCTGTGCTGCTCCTTATTCACCTATAAAGCAGGAATAGTAGCAATCCTTTCAAAGTTTTGTTGAGAAAAATAAATGGACCAATATATTTAAGTAGTTTAGAACAGAGCTAGGCATCTATCAGTGTTAATATATATCAACTAGTGGCCTGGTGCACGAATTCGTGCACATTGAAAGGAAATTAATTAGAAGAAAGATTCGTGTGGTAATTATGTTACTGCAAAAAATTACATGTCAAAATAGTATATATAGCCGAACCGGTTTGGCTCAGTGGATAGAGCGTCAGCCTGGGGACTGAAGGGTCCCGGGTTCGATTCCGGTCAAGGGCATGTACCTTGGTTGCGGGCACATCCCCATTGGGGGGCATGCAGGAGGCAGCTGATCGATCTCTCTCATCAATGTTTCTGGCTCTCTGTCCCTCTCCCTTCTTCTCTGTAAAAAATCAATAAAATATATTTTTTAAAAAATAGTATATATAATATAGTATTATAAAATTATTTGCTATGATACATATATTTAAAACAAATCAAATTAAAATTTTTAAAAAATACTACTACTACTACTATTAATAGTAAAAAATAATAAAAGAACAATAAAAGATAAAATGAAGAAATGTGTCCACTATTGAAGAATGATGAATAAATCATGATGTGGTTCACACTGAATGTCAACAAAAACAACCAAATTCAAGATTGACAATGACAGGTCGAAACACATGCGTGTGATTGGCGCCAGTGAGAGCTTTATATGTATCACGCATGCACGAGTAAACATTTTTTTTAAACTAGAGGCCTGGTGCATGAATTTCATGTATGGGTAGGGTCCCTAAGCCTGGCCAGCAATCAGGGCTGATCAGGTTCCCTGCCTCCCCACCTACCCGCCTCCTCCTTCCCTCACTCCCTCAGCGCCTGCCGCCGCCGCTGCTGTCGCTGGTGCCCACCATGTTCCGTGCTGCCCCTGGTGGTCAGTACACATCATAGCAAGTGATCGAACTCCTGGTCTCCCGGTTGAACTCCCGAGGGGACAATTTGCATATTAGCCTTTTATTATATAGGATTGCCAGTGCATGCCATATGTACCACGCATACATAAATAATTTTTTTAATTTAATGACTTTTATAAATATTTAAAAATTAAATTTAAAATTAAAATAAAATGTTATATAATTTATTTAGAAATATTATCAAATATTAACGTTGACTATTTCGATTGAATTGTAAATGTTTTTGGCCGCATTTTGTGCTGTTAAGATGCTTATCATTCATTAATTCTATACACTTTTCATGTTTTATTCGAAGCATCACAATTTGATGTTCATTTAATAATCTGACAATGTTACCCTGCACCATTAATGAGCGTATTAGTATCGAATAGTATTGATCTTTTCAATCAGATTGCCGAAAACTGTAAGCAAAAACATCCGACGCGTTGACAGACAGGTGACGTTTCTATAGTAACCTAACAAATATCAGTGTGACTTCACTCTTATATTCTCATCTCTCTCACATCTATAGCATAAAGCGTGCCATCCTTTACACAGGTTGGTCCTTTATGCCGGTCGGTCAGTCAGACAGTCGGGCCCACGTATGGTTGGTCACTTAGACTCTTATACATATAGACTAGTTGCTATACATCCATGAACTGGTCCCTGGATATACAGTGGAGGACAGACATAGTTCTTGATCTCATTGAGCTACAGATAATAATAACAAACACTAAAATATGTAATTGCACATTAGAAAGAAGGAAATAAGAGAGGATCGAGTATGGTTAAGGCAGATCTTAAGGCAGATCTCTTGATATTTGAGCTCATTATTTTATGTTAGGTTCTTCACCTGAAAGATCTCAGAAATATTGTAGGAAATACACAAGTGTCATAATGTAAAGCCTCTCGTAAAAGAAAAACCTCAGTGCGTGTTGTTTCTTTCTATCCTTTGTGCCATGGTATCTGATTGGTAAGTACTTGTCTTTTTAATTGTTTGTCTGAAGATTATTACTAATATTAGTTTTGCAGGGAAAAGTTTCTTAACCTCAAATGACCTCATTCTTTGAGATGCCAGATGCTGAAGAATATTAAAATTATGTTTAAGACAGTGTTACATTCAAATTAAGATGTATTTTCTGCTAGATTACATTTTTAAAAGACAGTCATCACATATTATATACACTTGGATATCAAATGACTGCATTTACATTTGAACCAAAATAAAAGATGAAAGTGGTTAATGAAGTTCTAATTCATTGCCTTGAATGTTTTTAGCCTACTGCATCCAAATTATTTTTTTTAAATAACCACCACTAGAAAGGCTAATGCAGTGCAGATGACTCCCCAAATATTTGCAATAGGTCACGTGAACACTGCTGCCACATCTTAACAATTGACTGTAATAGATTTAAGAGGGAATGATAGGCTGTCTTGACATTTAAATAGATAATATTTTCTATTAAATCTTTTTTAAAAAACCTTGATTAACACCAGAAATATTTCTCACTTTACCAAAGAAACCCTCATTAAGGAAATTTTCACTGGGTTCTGTACAATATGCTCATCTGTGCACCATGAACTTGTTTTTACTCTATATTCAAAGCTGTATGTTTATTTCTCTGTTCTAGTTCAGTTCAAAAAGCCAAAAATATGAAACAGATGTGGTGACTTTCTGTGTAGTGTGGAGCACAATTAGGCTCCTTTGAATTGCTTAGGCTAAACAGTTGCCCTCCCTAGAGTATATCGAAACTGAGTTCTTTACAGCCAAGAATCCAGCTTGCTACCTGCCAGGAACTAGAACTGGCAGGCCACAGCTGGTCAGTTGCAGTGGATGTTCCCTTACTGTTCTCCCAACCCAAGTCCGTGAAACATAAAAAGTATACAGGGAAAACTGCAGCTAAATGGATATGCTATCTTACCCCTGAGAAGAGATCATGCTATCTGACAGTGCATTTCAAGGTCCAATTTACGTGGACCTTTTTTTAAAAATCTTTATTGTTGAAAGTGTTACATGTCTCCTTTTTCCCCCCCATTGACCCCTTCTAGCCCACCCCCACTCCCTGCCCCAGGCCTTCAATACCCTATTGTCAGTGTCCATAGGTTATGCATACATGCATACAAGTTCATGCACTCACCCCCTCCTTCCCTCTGAGATCAACAGTTCTTTTAACAGCACTCAAAGAACAGTTCGATTTGTCCTGCTTCTAAGTTCATAGACAGTATGGGCAATAGCCAAGAGCAAATCAAGAAAAATCTTCCGAATTACTTATCAAAGCCATGATGTCTTAATCCTATGGCTACCAGATTAGCTTATGTATCAGAAATGCAAATGTTGATTTTTCTTTTGCTGAGAATAGTTTAAAAACATTTGAAAATTGCTATAATTGAAAGGAAAGCTTGAAACAAATGGTAATTTTGTTCTCAAAAAGGAAACTTTCTTCAGGCTGTGGGAGGTGAGGAAAGGAAGTTTCTCTTCTAAAATGAGAGAATGCTAAAAATAATAACATTCATAGAATTCTTTATTGATCTTGTCAGTTTACAACTTCAAAGGAATTTTAAAACAAAAGTTAGCAAGGCACATATTCATATAGAAACATTAGGAACATTTACAGAGTGCCATGCTCATGTGGGTCATACGTTTTATACAAATAAGCAGACCAGAGTCGCATAAATGGGTTCCCTTTCCATCATAGGGAATCATGCATCGCCATTCATTCACTCAGCATCCATTGTGTAATGGATACCTGAGCATTATGCTCGATGCTGAGATATTGAAATGAAAAGACTAAGCATGTCCTGCAAGATGTTTGTATGGAAAGTGGAAAAAATATTTAAAAGGCATGTAACAGACAAATATAATATTCTTACTGCTAATGAGGACTCATTTCCCCTGTAGTCAGGTCTCTGGGTCTCAGGATCATTGAAAAAAAGATATGGAAGGCAGACTCATTTGGCCTGCACACACTTAGCAGATTTTATCATCACCTATGTCTAGGAGTCAGGCCACATTTCAGAGGAATTCTCAAACTGCAGTGACTTCTCTAGTCTCCTCTTACCAGTTTCACCATTTTCTGAATACTGGTGACTCATGAAAGAGAACACAATCAGGAAGGCTTACAAGCTTTGCTCTTTATCTTGAGAGGTGTCTGATGCTCTCTGGTCGTTTTCAGTTTTATTGATATATTATAACTAGAGGCCCTCGGCCTGGCCTGCACCTTCTCACAATCTGCCCTCTCGGGGGATGTCAGAGATTTGGTTTCGGCCCGATCCCCGCAGGCTGAGGACATACAGTATGTATGTACAGTAAAGTGTCAAATCCCTTCCCTTGCCTCAGTTCTTAGTGTACCACATTAATAGTATATCACAACAAATACAAATACTCTAATCGCTGTGGTTGTACAGTGTGTAAAAAGCACATTAAGATCAAAAAGGAAAGATTAGTTAGAGCTGTCAATAAAGAAAGGCCTTATCAAAGATGCTCCACTTAATCTGAGACTTGAGTCCGCCAGGGACAAAACAGGCAGAGAGAGCCCTGCAGATTGAGACAACAGCCTGTGCCAAAGCCCAGCACTCTGAAACCACATGAGATCCTGGGACATGTTACTAGACTTGAAATAAGGGAATGCAAGAGGTAAGGCATGACAGCATGTGTGGGTGCAGAACTTATTTTTCACACCATGGAGCCTCATTTCATACTTTTAAGGAGTGGTGTAATGTGATCAGATAGGAAGCAGAGGTCATAAGCATCACTTTCATACACAAGCGCCACCACAAATACTGCTCTATGTGTATAAATACATAATCCTGTGTGTGCATAATTTGCATCACAAGCTGTTAGGTGCATTTCTCTCAGAGAAGTTTGGAAACAGTAACTCATCAATTGAACAGACAAGGTAGAGAGACCGTGGAAATATGCTGACTAGTTTCTATAGAAATCTCCAATTACAACAAACTTTAATTAATCAAGAATAGAATATGTTATTTGAATTGCAGTGATCTGAATTGTAGAACCTTCAATGTCACTACAACATAAGCTTTAAAGGCTAGTGTTTTTAAAACAGAATAGGAAAGAAATATTTCAAATTGTAAAAGTGATAATTATTTAACATAATGTTTCCCACCCCCATAATAGTTTCTCCTAAAGTGTGTGGAATAATTTATATATAAATATGTAGATGTATACAAACTGAAATGCCAAACATTGAAAAGAAACTCAAATGAGTGGGTATTTGCATATGGAATACAGCTCATAAAAAAACATGTTTTTGTGATAATGAGATGTTTTCCAAACTCTCCTTCATTCTGGAAATTTACTCAGAAACAAGCCCATCTATTCATTAGACAACAAAGACATTCAAAAGGTAGCCTTAGAAATTGAAGAAAATAAGATCTGACTTAAGAAATGGTGACTGTGCCATCTCAAGTTCAGTGATGGGTCAAAGAGTGTCATTGATCAGACCTTCAAACCTCAGAGGGAAGGCAGGGGAGGGTGGGGGTAGGGGGAGAGATCAACCAAAGGACTTGTATGCATGCATATAAGCCTAAACAATGGACACAGACAACAGGGGGGTGAGGGCATGAGTGGGGGGGGGCAATGGGGGGGATAAGGACACATACATAATACCTTAATCAATAAAGAAAAAAATAAAATCAAAACAACAACAAAACAAAAGAAAAAAGAGTGGAATGAAAAAATTCCCAGGACCCAGAAGGTAGAAAATCCTTGAGCTAACTATTTCTTTAATTGCTATAGGGTACCCAACTGTCACATTCCCAGTGAAACTTTAAGTGAATTTAAGCAAATGTCAACAGTTTAGGTACATTCTGAAGAGATCATTACTATTTATGCATAATCATGGAAAATAAAAAGAGAAAAAGTTTTTCTTCATGATGTTTAAAAAATAGGTGCTTATGAATCATGCATGAGGAGTTGGAAAATCTAAAAAGACTGACTAACAGTGAGAAAATTGAAAGAACAATCAAAAACCTCCCCAAAAAATAAAAGCCCAGGACCAGATGGCTGGAGTCCTAAAGACGCTTCCTAAAAACTATTAGAAACAATAAACAGATACAGTAAAGTTGCAAGATACAAAATAAATATACAGAAATCAACCGTATTCCTATAAACTAACAATGAAATGTCAGGGGGAAAAAAAGAAATAATTCCTTTTGCAATTGCAACAAAAAGAATAAAATACCTAGGAATAAACTTAACAAAGGATGTGAAAAACCTGAAATTACACAGAAAACTACGAAGCATTATTAAAAAGATTGAAAACACAATGAAATGGAGAGATATTCTTCACGGGAAATAAAGGAAAAAATAATTGAATGGATTGAAAGAAACAACGTAGTTAAAATAACCATATTATCCAAAGCAAATGCAAATTTAATGCAATCCCATCCAATTCCCAATGGCATTTTTTAAAGAAATAGAACAACAACAAAAATACATCAGATTTGTATGGAACCACAAAAGAAATCATGAATAGCCAAAGCAATCTTCAGGGGGCGGAAAAACAGAGTCAGCAGTATCACACTACCTGACTTCAAATTATACTAAAGAGCAAGGATATCAAAACAGCATGGTATTGGCAGAAAAACAGATACACAAAACAATGGAACAAAATTGGCAGCTCAGAAGTAAAACCACATGTATATGGGCAAATAATTTTTGGCAAAAGAGCTAAAAACACACAATTGGAAAAAAGAAAGCCTCTTCAATACATAGTGCTTGGAAAATCAGAAAGCCACATGCAAAAGAATAAAGCTAGACTATAATTTGTCCCCATGTACAAAAGTAATTCAAAATGGATCAAAGGCCTAAATATAAGATCTGAAACAATACATTACATAGAAGAAAACATAAGCACTAAACTTATGGACCTTGATCTTGGAGAAGAGTCGATGAATTTGACCTCAAAATCAAGGGAAATAAAGGAAAAAATAATTGAATGGGACTATATCAAACCAAAAAGCTTCTGCACAGCAAAAAAAAACCACCAACTAAACAGAAAGGCAACCAACTGAATGGGAGATAATATTTGCAAACAACAGCTCTGACAGGGTTAATATCCAAAATATATAAAGAACACATATAGCCCGACCCGCATGGCTCAGTGGTTGAGCGTTGACCTATGAACGAGGAGGTCACAGTTCAATTCTCGGTCAGGGCACATACTGGGTTGTGGGCTTGATCCCCAGTGTGAGGCGGGCAGGATAATTCTCTCTTATCATTGATGTTTCTCTCTCTCTCTCCCTCTCCTTTCCTCTCTAAAATCAATAAAAATATACTAGAACACATATAACTCAACACCAAACAATCCAATTAAAAGATAGACAGAGGACCTGGACAGATACTTCTCCCAAGAAGACATACAAATGGACAGCAAATACATGAAAAGATGCTCAACTTCACTAGCTATTAGGGAAATGCAAATCAAAACTACGAGATACTACCTCATGCCTATTAGAATGACTATTATCAACAAGACCAGTAATAACAAGAATTAGAGAGGTTGTGGAGAAAAAGGAACCCTCATTCACTGCTGCTGGGAATGTAAACTAGTACGGCTACTCTAGAAAACAGCAAAAGAATATGACCCAGAAATCCCTCTTCTGAGTATCCATTGGAAAAATTTGAAAACATTTATTCACAGATATATATTCACCCTATGTTCACTGCAGCATTATTCATGGCGGCCAAGACATGGAAACAACCAAAGTGTCCTTCAATAGATGATTGGATAAAGAAAATGTGGTACGTATCCTCTACGGTATACTACTCAGCCATAAGAAAAAAATGAAGTACTGTCACTTGCTACAACAAGGTTGGACCTTGAGAATATTGTGCTAAGCAAAATAAGTCAGAAAAGCTAAGAACCATATGATTTCACTCATGTGGGATATAAAACTGAAACTCATAGACACAGACAACAGTATGGTGGTTACCAGAGGGAAAAAGGATAGGGGGAAGTAAAGTGTAAAAGAGGCCCAATATATGGTGACAGATGATTTTACTTTAGGTAGTGGGCACACAATGCAAATCATGTATTCTAGACATGTACACTTGAAATCTAGATGATCTTATTAAACAATATTACCCAAATACATTTAATTTTTTTTAAAAAGGAAAAAAGTAGGTGCTTATGATCCACAGAGCCCGTGTAGAAAACAATGTAATTAATTTGTCTTCAAATTTGTCTGAGAACTACCATGTTTATGCTATGCGAAATAAGTGAGTTGGAGAAAGGTAAATATCACATGATCTCACTCATTTATGTAATATAATGAACAACATAAACTGATGAACAAAAACAGATCCAAAGACAGAGAATCATCTATCAGACCCTCAAACCTCAGAAGGAAGGCAGGGGAGGGTGGGGGTAAGGGGGAGAGGTCAACCAAAGGACTTGTATGCATGCATATAAGCCTAACCAATGGACACAGACAACAGGGTGGTGAGGGCACGAGCGGGGGGGGGGGGGGGCAATGGGGGGGATAAGGACACATGTAATACCTTAATCATTAAAGAAAAAAATAAATAAATAAAATTTGAAAAAAATTTCAACAAGATGTAATCAACTGTTTTGTTAGCAAGGTAGGATCTTCTAAGAAGGACTTCATATTATGTAAGCAAAAAAAATGGCTTTAAACCATTACATTATTTCCAACAAGAAAAGCAAGCATGTTAATTGCAAAACTGTTAAAACATCTCATCAAAAAGCTATATTCAAATTATAGCTTGATTAGCCAAGCTTCTTTTAGTTACAAAAGACAAAAACTTAACTCAAACCAGCTTAAAACACAAAAGGGATCAATAAACTCACCTGGCTTAGTCATGTGCTAAATCTAGCAACTCCAATAAATTAATTGGAATTCTGAATTTACATCTTTATTTACTCTGTATCGGCTTTATTGTGAACTATGCCTTCCCCGTGCAGTGGGTAAGAAAAGCCACTAATAGCTCCAAGACTTTCTATCAGTTTAGTAAAGCAAATGAAAAGGGAGTCTCTCTTTTTCAGTAGTTTCTGCTAAAGTGTCAAAACTGATGTGGATTGCATATAAGCATAACTAATGGACATAAGACACTGGGGGGTAAGGGAGGGCAGGGGATTGTCAAGGGCGGGGGGCGGGGAAGGACACATATGTAATACCCTTTGTAATAGTTTTAGCAAAAAAAAAATTAAAATTAAAAAAAAAACTGATGTGGATTCAGCTTGAGTCACATAGCCACCTTAGAATCATTTCTTCTATCTAGGATGTGTGATAAGTGATTGGCAAGACTTGGTTCACATGCCCACCCTGGAGCCATGCTGAGTTCAGCCCGTCTGGGTTACACTGAGCAAGAATGAAAAATGGGTAGTTTCCTCGAAGACACAATGAACAGAAAAATTCATATGTTTCACTCCACAGTTACAATATCATTGATTTCTGAGTTATTTTACATAGTCACATTTAATAAAATGACATTTCATGCTTTAAGTAAATTGCACTGTCTGAACGTACAGGCATTATATTGTGTTTATGTTCTGGCCAATCCTCTAAAGCCAAATGGAATTATGGCAACTCGTATTCTGTCAAAATCATCGAGAGTATTTCTTGGCTTCTGACTCATTTCATATACTTTCTTCCTTTTTTTTAAGATCCAATAAAATTAAAAATTATTTTCAAGACATTCTATTGCAGAGGAGTAGAGAGAAACATTACAAATAGGTAACTATATATAGGTTTTAACAAGTATCCTGAAATCCTATATAATAAAAGGCTAATATGCAAATTGACCAAATGATGGAATGACCAGTCGCTATGATGCACACTGACCACCAGGGAGCAAATGCTCAATACAGGAGCTGCCCCCTGGTGGTCAGTGTGCTCCCACAGGGGGAGCGCTGCTCATCCAGAAACCCTGAGCTGGGCTCACAGCTGGTGAGCGTAGCAGCAGTGGTGGGAACCTCTCCTGCCTCTGCAGCAGCACTAAGGATGTCCAACTGATGGCGGTTGGACATCCCCTGAGGGCTCCCGGACTGCGAGAGAGCACAGTCCGGGCTGAGGGAACCCCCCATGAGTGCACAAATTTCGTGCACCAGGCCTCTAGTTTTATATAATATCAGGGACGGTCATAAGAGGCCAGGGATAAAGCTCCATAAGCAAGAAACTAGATAAATAACATCAATATAAAAATCCCAGGAAGTAAAAAAAATCAGGAAAGTAGGATTAGAAAGACAGACACCAGTACCTGAGAATTTAGAGGTCTAATAAGAACTACTACAGGAAGCAGGAAATTCTGGTTTTAAAAAAGAGTATGTTCTTTGTAGTATTTAAAATTGTTGCTTAATACTAAATATCGAAAAACAAGGACTTACCAACTGAAGGTACATTTCCATTTAAAGGTACCAATAGGGTTCCCCCATGTACCTTTTGATCCCATTTGAAGAAAAGGAAGAGAGCCAGGGCTTTGCAAGCATTAATGAGATGAGATCAGGTGGCCTACACAAGTCAATCCTAATCATGAACAATCATGAGATCATTGCCTCAAATTTAAAAAAAACTCTCCTTTTAACACATTCCTATTTCTGGCACATAGAAAGATTTGGCTAAAAGCGACATTGAATGATACTGCTCTAAATCATAGGAAACGTAGCATGGCCAGGGTTACTGGCAGACCCTCAATTGGTACAACTGTGGGTTTTCTCAATATTCACCCTCACTAGAACATCATATGATTTGGGAGTGAGTCAGAGTTCAATTCTTTAGCACCAAATATTGTTGATTCATATATCAGGAATTAAGTGGGGGAAATGAGTAAAACAATAATATTGAAAACTGAGAATTTTATTTAATCCTCTGGCTATCTTAAAGCCTTGGGTTAGCTGTACTACCAATGATGAGTTCATGGCAATACAGAATGTCCTCGAACAACACCTCTTGTTCAACGTCATTTCCTTATAATGTTGATGGGATACTCTAGGAACTTAACTCCTGTTTATATCAATTATCCTATGGCAAAACTGGTTTTGCTATGCATTGCTTCACTGCATATCCAAGAACCAATCGATGATGTTAGGTAAGTACTTATTGTACTAATTTACGGTGATTTATTAATTTTGTAAACACTTAATGAGCATCAATAATGTTCCAGTTACTGTGCTAAATGTTAACAATACACGTACACACAAACTGCCAAATAACATGATCAGTGTTATTCACAAATAAGTGAAATGTGATGTTAGCTACAAGGGAGCATAAGAGAGTCCTTGCCAACGTTTAACTAGATATAGGAATAAGTAACCATTTGTCTACTTGGACAAGGGTATTTGTCCACTTTGACAGAAGAAGTAGCATAAAGACATAACTGTTTCATCAGTGTGGAAGAAGGATCAGGAGTAATGGGAGGTAGATAAGAAGCAATTGGCCTCACAAGAAATAACGAGATAGCAGTGAATTGAGAGAAACTAGATTTAAAGATAGATAGGTGGAATTTGGTGACCAATTTTGAATAATTGTGGGAAAAGTGGAAAAAATAGATAATATATCCAAAACTTCTAATTTTAGAAACAGAAAAAAGTGAAACCAACAACTAACTTAAGATTATAAAAGGTGGGGCACTGTGTCTGAAACTGTAACTGTCCACAAATTCCATGCTCCTATTCTGTCTGGGCATACCATGGACTATAGTTCCCAAACTTTTGAAGTTAGCTGGATCCTAAACAAGCATATTTTTTAAAGTACTTTTCATATATTAAAAGCAATTGAATATGGACTTAGAAATTTGGAGGTCAGGAGAAAGTCATGTTTGGAGAGAGAACTGAGAACCATCACTATACGATTCCAGCCATGAGAATGAGTGGAGAGCTCCCTTTGGACCACCACACCAGACCTAATCCATTGCAAGGCACCAAATATTTATTTGATTATATTATTTGCATAACACTGTATATAAGATTAAGAAATAATGAAAATATAACTAGACACACAATATTGGAAAACAACAGGAAAGAAAATCTAACACCATTTGTCATCGGTGATCAGATGCAGGAAATGTAAAGGGCAAGACAGGAAATAGCTAATGTTGCTTTATCCCACCCTACAATTGCATAGCACATATGTAAAGATGATGTCCTCCACTATGAGTATCAACTAAATAAAAATTTCAGATGCTGTTATATTTACTTCTTGATATCGCACCACTTCGCAAAAAGAATTTGAGGCATCCCAAGTACTGTATTCTGCAACATATGAAAATTTACCCAACTGTTGAAGAACTATATCTGCACCTATATAAAAATATATAGATGTAAATAGTAAATTATAAGATGTCTGAATGATACCTTCATGTTTAAAAAATTACAAGATGTCTGAATGAACTTTCACATTTAAAATGTTTAGAATATGGATTAATCCATTTCTTTACTAATCGGAGACATACGGGCATAAAAAGAGAAAAGTGGGGGGAAATATTGAAATGCAATTTCTGAAAAAAAAAGCACACACACCATTTTACTAAGATTTAGAAATATTTCCATTAATTCCACACAGGCTATTTTAGTCAAACTATAAAAGATAAATATCCCTAGCTGGGTTTGCTCAGTGGTTAGAGCATCAGCCTACAGACTGAAGAGTCCTGGGTTTGATTCTAGTCAAGGGCACATGCCCAGGTTGCAGGCTTAGTCCCCAATAGGGGGTGCGCAGGAGGCAGCCAATCAATGATTCTCTCTCATCATTGATGTTTTTATCTCTCTCTTACTTCCTCTCTGAAATCAATAAAAATATATTTTTAAAAGGATAAATGCAGGGTGTTCAAAACAAATCTTTACATATTTTGAATAATTATATATTCCAATGGGTTAAATCTGAAAAGAAACATCAATTGAGCTATCAGCTGTTAAAGTGTATGTACATTTTTGGGGACAACCTGTAGGTTGCTTTATTTGTATTATTGCTTTAATGTAAGAACTAAAAAGCCTCACCTGAAAATCTACTACTCAACAATATTAATACTATCCCAGAAATTGTTCCATGAAAATTATAAAAATATAGGTGGGAAAAATACTGGCACTTTAGCCAGTCCTTGCTTTATTCTTTATTCAAGTATTTTCCATGTAAGTACTGACCAAGTTTGCATTCACTTAGTTTCAGAGACCCTGTGGCCAAAAAATTATAAGATGTCTGAATTATTTATTTTAAAACTTTAAAGGCATCTGAGGCATCTCCTATATTTTATAGACTTTGAATGGATCATGTCAACTACTAGAAATGTAGGCTCAATGATCCTATAAGCCCAAATGGCCATTGTGTACCCAAATGAAAAATGTCACTTGAGCCCTTTGGCCTTGGAGAATCTAACCCAGAACTGGCTTATTTATGGTAATTACATGTTTTAGTCACTAATAAATCTTATAACTAGAATCTATAAAGAAACAGATTTTTCTTTATATTAAGTTGTGGAAGTCAATGATGGCTGTGAGGTGAGCTGCTTAGAAAGTAGTCTGGAAATTCAGCTCTATCAGGTAAGCCTTTTAAGAAAATTTTTCTCAACAACAGAAGGAACAGTACTTCAGTTTAGATTTTATTTCCTTATGGAACATATTCTAGCGGTAAAAATGACTGAATATTTTGTGACTCTGAAGTGCAATAATTAAAACAAAATCCATTCCTTAGGAACTCTAAATTTTTCTAGATTTGAAAAGCACAATTGGGATATCTCAAACTAAAGATTATTTTTTGCATAATTGATGCATGCATCTACAATATCTATATGACATCAGAAGATAACCTGAACATAATACCTAGCTGCAGAGTCATCAAACCATTTATATCTTCAAACTTAAGGTACATCCAAAACACACACAGAAAATCTTAATTTCTTGGAAGGTATAATTGATTCTTCACCTCTTTTTAAATATTTGTAGTTCAAGATGGTAGATTATACACATTCACTTTGCCTCCATTCTAAAATCACATTAAAAGAATAGAAATAGAAATAAAAGGGACTAGACATTGAAAAGTACTGACATTGGGAATGTGAGTGATCAGTAGGCCACAGAATTCTAGAAAATTTGAAGCAAAAATGTGGATATGAAAAAATATGCTCTATTTTACTACTCTACCATTGATACAGACTTGGGTTGTGTCCAGGTTTTCTGTTATTGTCATTATTATTGGTATTGTTTTCGTTGCCCCTTCAACTGTTTTGCTATTACAAACGATAGTGCTCTGAGCACTCTTGTACTGATGCTCATGTGTAAGAGCTCCTCTCTGGTGTACACCCACAGGTAGACCTGCTGCGTCAGAGGGTAATGCTCCTTCTCAGTGATTTTACTAACTTATACACACTTCAGCATATATGAGTCTTAGTGCTCCACATCCTCTTCAAAATTTGTAATCTCCCATTTAAATTGTTGCCTGTCTAGTGGTTACAAAATAGTATCTCATTCTAGTGTTACATTTCTTTGGTTTTCATGAGATTGTAAAATATTTCATATTTTCATGTTTTATTTCTCTTATAGCCCCTATGACCTAGTCATGTGTTTTATCCATTTTTCTATTAGGTTATCTTTCTATTTTTTACTTTCATATATTCTGAGAACTAATTTCGTCAATTACATATGTTTCAAATACCTTCTCACAATTTGCAGCATGTCTTTTGATGAGGAAATAATATAGTTGAAGATAGTAATCATTTACTTAAAGTTGTTCTTGTGTGTCTTTTTATTAAATACATTTTCTATGCTTTGCTTACTTTAACATTTTTAGTTTTTATTCCTTTCTATATAATAACTGGTTTTGTCTATGAAGTGATGAAGGAATAGTTTTTTCAGTATTGATAACTAATTGTCAGAGCGCCATTTATCAAAGAGCCTATCTTTTCCCACTAATAGCCAATGCCTATTCTATTATTAATCAGATTTCCACTTATGCATGTGTATTTCTGTCCCTACTATTCTGTTCTGCTGCTCCATTGTCTACCACTGTGCCATTACATTTCATATTTCATTTTCTATAGACTTATTGTAAGTTTTTAGAATTTGGTAAAACAAGTCTCCATTCCCCCACTCCACCCCACTTCTTCTGGTGTGTTTTCACTATTCTTAGACTTTTACTCTTCTATAAAAACACTGTTAGCTTTGAAACATTACTTTAAAAAAAATGTGCCCGGCCTGCATGGCTCACTGGTTGAGCATTGACCTATGGCCAGGAGGTCACAGTTGGATTCCCGGTCAGGACAGGCTCAATCCCCAGAGTGGGGCGTGCATGAGGCAGCTGATCAATGATTCTCTCTCATTGTTGATGTTTCTCTCTCTCTTCTTCTCCCTGCCTCTCTGAAATCAATAAAGATATATTTTTTAATGGGAATCTGATAGCAACTTGTTGAGTCTAGAAATTATTTTGAGGAAAACATATCTTCATACTCATTTTCTTTGTATAATTGTGAGATATCTCTGTATTTAGATTTTATCAATAAAGTTTATCATTTTCTCCTCCAAGAGCTGTCCATATTTTGTAAAAGTTTTCTGATACTTTATATTTCTACTATTGTAAATTGCCTTTATATTTTATAAATGATTATTATACGAAGTCAATATATTTACCAGCCTTTTATATAAATAATGTGTACATTTTATAGGTAATCATGTCATATAACAAATGGCAGTTTTAATTAATTTTTCCCCAATCATTAGAAATTCTCCTTCTGTCTCTAGTCTAATTGCCCTGAATAGGGCCTTTGCACTGTACTGAATAGAAACAATAGCCAGGTTTCTTGATCTGTGCGTGGTATTAAAGGGAATGCTTCCAACATTTCACCATTAAATATTATATTTGTTGTAATTTTCTGTATATACTCCCATCACGGCAAGAAATTTCCTTCTGCTCCATGTTGTTAAGAGGTCTTTTTTAAATCATAACCAAAAGCTAAATTTTACTAAAGATTTATATTTGTTTTCTGTTATTGAAATGATTATGCAGTTTTTCTCCTTTAATATTTTCTCCTTTAATATGTTGACATATTAATGTATTATCTAATGTCAAACCAATCTTGCATGTGGTTTTGTTACATTATTTTTAATTATATAATATAGGAAAGGTTAAGGTAATTCACTTGAAGCTCAAACACTGAAAAATCTCTCTCCTGGGTATGAGAGGTAGAGTCAATTTTTATAATCTTGTGCACGTTGTGTAAGGTGATAAAGATAAGAAGTCAGTGTAAATTAAAAAGACTTGGATTGAATGGTATCTAGATGCAGTCTTTATCCCAGTGAAAGAACTTTTGAAATTATTTTTTCATATTTAAGTTAATACAAAAATAAATGCTGCCATTTGGCAGAAAAAAAATACAATGTACCCCAGAGCTGTTCTAAAACACTGTTCCAGTCACAATACAATATTTTCTAGAACAAGGGGCCTTGTAGTACTCATGAAGAAATGCCATTGGATCCTTTAACTAGTTTCTATAGCACTCATTACACCACATTTATGAACTCCTGTTCACTCTGGTCCCTCAGTCAAGTTTTGAGGCCTTTGGAGATGGGGCTGGTACATCTGATCAAGAGCCTTTAACTCAGTGGTTCTCAACCTTGGCTGCACATTAGAATCACCTGGGAATCTTTTTAAAATCCTGATTTCTGGGCCTCATCCTCCGGAAATTCTGTTTCTTTGTTATGGGATGGGGCCACAACATTAGTAACAAAGAAACAGAATTTCCGGAGGATGAGGCCCAGAAATCAGGATTTTAAAAAGATTCCCAGTTGATTCTAATGTGCAGCCAAGGTTGAGAACCACTGCTTTAACTATTCATCTTTATCATCTCCCTCAACTAGAAATGGCCCATATCTCTCTGCCCTTCCCTTAACTAGAATTAGAAAGTCTTGCATGAAACTACATGGTCTATCAGAAAGTCTTGCATGGAGCTACATGGTCTATCAGGGCTGTTTCATGCTGGGCCTAAATGTCCAGTCTTTCATAGACCTGCCACTACTAGTCATTGCATGAACATCATCTGGGAAAGGTATGAGTAAGTAAGGCAACTCTCTGAAACTGAGATATCCTCAAAGGGCATCACCTGAAGCCTATCTGCCAACAATACCCCCAGCGCTGGGACCAGTTTTTCCTTAAAGGGATCCCTGAGTAGTGCTTTGCCAGGAACATCGCACTGTGCCACCATGTGCACAACCTAGGCCTAATGGTTGCCAAGGAATGGCTATCTACAGAGGGTGCGGATTGAGCTCGGACATAGGGCTACAGTGTAAACATATATGCATGTGAGGCATGCAGTCACAGTAGTAAAAGAAAAAAGACAGGTCCTGGGCCAAGAACGGGACAATCCTATAGTGCCTTGCTCAGTCACAGAAGTCAACAAAGTCCAAGAACATTACATTTAAACTTTGGCTCCCAGGTCATTTTGAAGGGGTAGCCATCAAAGTATGAGCACAGAATGCATTTTAGCTTGATTAATAATATTTAGAAATATTACGTGCAATCCTTCTTTTAAACTTTATGCTCGGGGCCTGCACATGTTAGGAGTGTGTGTGCTTTCTTGGATATACGTTTGCTGCTCTGCCAGCCTGCCTATATAGCTTTCAATCTTCCTCCTTGACCAGCTTTAATAGTTGAGAAAAAGCACCCTGGGCCTGAAGAAACTTAGTTTCATATAGAATATTCCAGCATGAACCTGATATTTGTCTACATTTCCAAAGTCTAGATTTACCCCTATGTGGTGATTTCTATACCAAGATTTCCAACCACAGCATATAAATAGCCATACAGCAGTCAATTCTTTTAAATGTGAGACAGATGATGCCATCTCTTGCTCAAAACCCTCCAACTATTTCCCATCACATCAAATAAATCAAAAGTTGTTTCCATGGCCTTTAAACCCCATTTGGTTTGTTCCCTGGTCACATTTCTGGTCTCTTACCAGTAAAATCCTACTATTCTCCCCTCTACTCACTCTACTCCAGGACTTTGCAGTTTCCCCAAAACCCCTATGCTCCTGCCACATGACCTTTGACTTGACATTCCTCTGCCAGGAGTGCTTTTCCTAATGGCTCACTTCCTGGTTTCATTCTGATGTCTACTCAAATTTAGGTCCTCATAAAGTCTTCCCTGACACTCTAAAGTACATACTGTTATGTATTATAATTTTTATAGAACTTATCACTACCTCACATTATATTATAAATTTATTTGCTATTGCTTATTGCTCTGTAAGTTCCACCAAGAACAGGTATTTTGTTTAGTTCATATTTGTATCCCCAAAACCTACAACATGCCCTCATTTGGCTTCATATACTAGGTGCTCCATAAATCTGTGCTGAATGAACACTTCACCCACTAACTAGTCACAGACATGCCCACAATAACACAGGAGCTGAATGATGTGGGTAACCCTTTGTTATCTGCATCCATTCCCATGGACAAAACCCCAGCTATGACAGTCAGAACCCCAGAAGCATTCTGACAACTGAAAAACCCCAATCTATGGCTGAGATTTCAAATATCTTTAAATCACAGAGCCCTATTATTAGAAAATAAAAGATCTCTTTCCCTTGGTCTTCCTCAAATTCAGCTTTAATAAAATAAAAAGAATTAGCTTCTGCAATTAGAATTCAGGGGATAAAGAAACACTTTTAAAAGTACCTCTTGGAGTGGGATTAATAGGCATAGGGTCAAGGTCAGAGGATTTTACTCTATATACTTAGTATCATTCAGTACTGTCTGAATTATTTTATCCATGTGTATAAATAACTTTTTTAAAAATATATTTTATTGATTTCTTACAGAGAGGAAGGGAGAGGGTTAGAGAGTTAGAAACATCGATGAGAGAGAAACATCGATCAGCTGCCTCCTGCACACTCCCCACTGGGGATGTGCCCGCAACCAAGGTACATGCCCTTTACCAGAATCGAACCCAGGACCCTTGAGTGTGCAGGCCGATGCTCTATCCACTGAGCCAAACCGGTTAGGGCAACTTTTGAAATTTAAAAAAAAATGTAAAAATTTACCATAAGATAAAAATATTTTTAATGTCTTCTCAGGGGAGGGAGAAACTTGTTAAAACCAAGTGCCCTCGAGCGGTCCCAGATCTGTCTCTTGCTTCAACAGTGTTTGGATGGAACAGACCCAGGGATGCCCCTTCTTCCAGCCCTGGCCACTCTCCTGCGTCTTATCCAGTCACCACCTTCAGAACCACCTCCAGGACCAGCCAACACACCAGGTTTTCTTCTACCTTAACTCCTTATTGCCGAACAACCATGAGCTCCCAAATTCGTCAGAATCATTCCACTGAGGTGGAGGCTGCGGTCAACCCCCTTGCCACCAGGCATCTGCGGGCCTCCCACACCTACCTCTCTCTGGGCTTCTACTTCCACCGTGACGATGTGGCTCTGGAGGGCGTGGGCCACTTCTTCCGCGAGTTGGCGGAGAAGAAGCGAGAGGGCTCCGAGCGTCTCTTAAAGAAGCAAAACCAGCGCAGTGGCTGCTTTCTCTTCCAGGACGTGCGGAAGCCTCCCCAAGATGAGTGGGCAAAACTCAGGACGCCATGGAAGCCGCCCTGGCCTTGGAGAGGAACCCGAACCAGGCCCTTGTGGAGCTGCAGGCCCTGGGTTCTACCTGTGCAGACCCTCATTTCGGTGACTCCCTGGAGAACCACTTCCGGGATGAGGGGGTGAAACTCATCAAGAAGATGTACTACACCTGACTCACCTCCACAGGCTGGCAGGCCCCCAGGCTGGGCTGAGCGAGTATCTCTTAGAAAGGCTCACCCTCAAGCAGGATTAGGAGCCTGTGGAGCCCAGAGGCCTTTGAGGGGCCCTCTGCATCCCCCTGGTGTCTGGCTTTTACCTAAGCCTTTTCCCTAAACTACTAGCCATTCTTTTAACCATCCTGAAGCCCTCTCCCATGCATTGGACCAAATGAAACAATAAAGCTTTTTGCAGCAAAAGAAGAAAAGAAAGAAACTTGTTAAAACCTACTCCTCTCCCCCTCCCCATTTCCCCCTTACATATAAAGTAGCATCTTTGCAATTTAACAAAAGGGCTGTAACTCTCTTGCAATACCAGGGCTCATTTTTAGTTCACCAAGTCTTCCAAGGAAGTTAGAGATTTCTTATTATACATCTTCCTTTCTTCTCTTTGAAAAACAAATACTGTGTGTTTATGTACTTCCTTCTACTTTTAGACTACGCCCTCACAGATTATCTAATCAGGAAATGCAAATGTATCTTTATTGTTAATTACAAAGAAAAAATGTAAACCAGTAATATATTCCAAGCATTTTGCATTTGATACCATAGAACAAAGGATGACAAGATTCACCACTAATGAAGGACCTCTACAAATTTACACTAGGTAACTGAAACTAAAAGAAAACAGAATGAGTTCATAATGATTACATACAAATAATCATCCCTTCATGAGAGAGATTCTAATAAATTTAATTTTTTAAAGTACTTTATCCCATTTTTTTTACAAAAAGAAATACATATGCATGTGTATTAGTCATAAATGAATAGAAAGGAGAGAGAAAATAAGCTCATAAAATTACGGAGAGTGCTACCTCTCAGGAAGTCAATGGAGGTGGGAGAAATAATAAAAGAAAGTTTTTGCATTTTTTTTACTAGTTCTGTATAGTTTGAGTTTTTTAATTTGTTTGCACTGATTTTAAAGATAGAGGATGAGAGGGAGAGAGAAAAAAATATCTATGTGAGAGAGAAATATGGATCAGCTGCCTCCTGCACACCTGCTACTGAGGATTGAGCCCACAACCCAGGCATATGCCCTAACCAGGAAGCGAACCTGCAACCTTTTGGTGCATGAGATGATGCTCAACTAACTGAGCCACACTGGCCAGGACTAGTTTGATTTCAACAATTATATATATTTATATTTTATGTAATATGTATCATAATAATAAAAGGACAAGAGGCATCACGACCAAAACGACCAAATGACTGGTCACCATGAGGTGCATGGAGCACCTCTCAGGCCCTCCCCTGCAGCCCACATGCTTCGATCGCAGCAAGGCTGGCAGCCAGTGGGCAGGTGGGGCGGCGGACTGGTGGGTGCAGCAAAGTGGGCGTGGCTGCAAGCAGGGCTGCGAGCAGGGCGGGCAAGTGGGCGGGGCGCGAGGGTGGTGGAGCTGTGGGTGGGGGCGCACAGGTGATCCCGCTGCAAGCGCAGCCGGGCATGCGTGGGTGGGCAGGGCCACGTGATATGAGCTCTGGGCCTCTAGTATCTACATAAAATCAATGACTAATATTTTTAGGGTATTTTAGAGTAGGTAAACTAAAATTTTCAAAAAATACAAATAAATCATATTAAGGCATTGAGATCTTAGTATTTAAACAAGTACCATGGAAAATAATATTAAACATTTAGAAATGAAACATTTCTTATAATGAATTAACAATCTTCTATTTTTCCTATATTTATGTCTAGATTTCTGCATTGATATAGGGCTATACCTAAAGTATGGTATGCCATTATTCTATTATAAAAATGAAAATAGTAAAACAAATTTGATCTATAACATTGCAATTCTTAGTCTATAATCACTCAAGGAAATATGGTGGAGAAGAAGAGAGTAAATAAGGTATAAATTTATGTACTTTGACCGATTTTTAATGTATTGATTTCTTTTTTTGAGGTATCGAATTTCATAATTATCTTCTGATTTTCTAAATGGTGAAGAATTTTAAGGGAAATGATAAAAGTGCTTGATTGGATGCTACCTTCAAATCCATGACCCACTTCCTGAAACCGTGCTGATGGGCTGTCATGTGGAACATTTCCCATCAGTAGCTGAAATTACCTTTCAGATCCTCCAACATGTTTCAGAATCTTAGGATGAATAATTAATGCAACTGCACTCACAAACCTTTGTAATGAGTACATATTTTATAAGTAAATAACTAATGTCCAATACCAAATGAATGCCAATGGAATAGAGATTTCTGGGAAGTAGGCTTGGTGTTTTGTGTGAAGCCTGAAACTGACACTGATCGGCTAATCACAAACTTCCACTTTTATTAGTTGGTTTTTAGACCCATTTGCTGAGTGTGTCAGTTTAATTCTCATATTGGCAAATGAATGTTGTTTGTGGCTCATAAAAGAGAATGGAATTAGCTATATCATTTAACCACAGGAAGCCACAAATAATGTTAACTGATCAGCTGCCCATAAATTTATTCTTTTTTAACTGTTGAATTATGCATTCAATATTCTGCACCTGAAAGCAGTTTTTTTCTCCTTTCCTGTATTTGTGTCAGTCTTTTCTACTCTGTGAATCATATCTATATTCATAAAGGACATTACAGGAATAAAAGCTTGCATTTTATACATATATACACATATACATGCATATACATATATGTATATATATAATAGTTCAGCCTCACATGCCTGCATTATTTTGAAATATTTTTCATTTAATTTAATATTTTCTTAAAAGCCAGACTTTGTAAATCTAATTTAAAGACTCTGCATTACATAAAAACACGTAACTAAAAGAGTATTCATTGAACTGACCATTTTCCCTGGTGAACACCAAAGAAATCATACTCCTGGATTACCTCTGTTTTTACAAGGTTAGTTTTCCTGACATCTATAAACTTTTTTCAAGTAAAATTATTTCAAGTGATCATAAGAATGTTAACTTCTTCTACTCACTTAGGACAAGCAAATTATGTCTCATTTTCCATTGGCTTCGAGGGCCTCAAATAAAGAGAGGGAACTCTGACCTGTGTGATAATATTCTCTAATATTTTTACAGAAATTGTCCCTGAAGTGTATTGGCCTAAGGCAAAGAAAAGCTACTGGTTAATGTGAAGAATCTACTAGGAGGGCTAAAGAAGCTGCAAGTTGCATGGTGGAGTCAGCAGGGTCCGAGCTCAGTCCTGCACAGTTACTAGGAGAGCATGGAGAAGTTAACTTGACTTCTCTGTATCTCAGTATCATCATGTGCAAATGGGAATAATTTATCTCAGAACTGTTATTAAAACAATGCATTTAAAGT
Organism: Myotis lucifugus; assembly: GCF_000147115.1. NCBI lineage: Eukaryota > Metazoa > Chordata > Mammalia > Chiroptera > Vespertilionidae > Myotis > Myotis lucifugus. Next base: position 28,120,527 of record NW_005871048.1, read on the forward strand.
GCATGACAGCCCTAGCTGGTTTGGCTCAGTGGATAGAGTGTCAGCCCAGATTCAATTCTGGTCAAGGGCATATGCCCAGGTTGCAAGCTCAATCCCCAGTGTGGGGTGTGCAGGAGGCAGCCGATCAATGATTCTCTCTCTCTCATTATTGATGTTTCTCTCTCTCCCCTCTCCCTTCTCTGAAATCAATAAAATATAAATAAATAAATAAATAAATAAATAAATAAATAAAGTACATGACAAAAAATACACAAAGAACAAAAATAAAGTGCTTGACACCCAATAAAGGGTCTATAAACATCAGTTTCCTCCACACCCTCTCTCCTTCCCTGATCCAGCTATAAGTATCATATCTAAAACTCCTAGATACTGCCCCACTGGTGTGGCTCAGTGGTTGACATCAACCTATGAACCAGAAGGTCACAGTTTGATTCCTGGTTGGGGTTGTGGTCTTGATCCCAAGAGTGGGACATGCAGGAGGCAGCCAATGATGCTCTCTCATCTTTGATATTTCTATCTCTCTTGGATTACCTCTGTTTTTTACAAAGTTAGTTTCCCTTTCCCTTCCTTTCTGAAATCAATAAAAATATATTTTAAAAATAAAACTACCAGATATCATCTCTCAGGAAGGACAGGTATGATTTTTATCATGCAACCTTTAAATATTAAGGCAATCATGCACTGATCACTCAACTTCCCCTTCTAACTATACTTTTATCTTCATGACATTCATCACAACTGTAAATACTTTTTTAAATCATTTTTTATTTTTCAATTATAGTTGACATACAATATTATATTAGTTTCTGGTGTACACCCCAGGGATTAGACATTATATAACTTACTAAGTGATCATCCCAATAAATCTCATACCCATCAAACACCATACATAATGATTAGAATACTATTGACTATGCTGTATTTTACATCGCCATGACTGTTCTGTAACTACTAATTTGTACTTCTTAATCCCTTCACCTTTTTATCCAACCCCCTCCCATCTGTAAAACCATAAAAATGTTTTCTATATCTATCAGTCTCCGTTCTGTTTCTTTATTTTTTTTTATTCAATTGTTTTTTCTCCTTTTTACTGAATTTATTGGGGTGACACTGATTAACAAAATTAGACAGGTTTCAGGTGAACAATTTCACAACACATCATCTGTATACCTTATTGTGTGTTCACCACCCCAAGTCAAGTCTCCATCCATCACCATTTATCACCCTTATATGTTCTTCTACCTCCCCCCTCATCAGCAATCACCACACTGTTGTCCAAATTCATGATTTTCTTTTTTTTTCTTTTTTGCTCAATCCCACCACCACCACCCCCTACCTAGCCATCCAACACCACCCTCTCTCCCCTGTGAACAGCTGTCAGCATGCTATTATTCTATCTCTATTTTGCTTGTTAGTTTATTTTGTTCATTCCACATATAAGTAAAATGATATGGTACTTGTTTTTCTCTACCAGTCTTATTTCACTTAGCATAATACTCTCCAGGTCCATCCATGCTGTCACAAAGAGCAAGATTTCCTTCTCTTTTACAGCCTAATATTCCATTGCATAAATGTACTTTAGCTATTTTTGGTGATAGATATGTATTTATTACCATTTTGTTTATATTTTTATCTTATTTTTTTGTTTTCTTTTTCTTCGTAAAGAAGACCCTTTAACATTTCATGTAATATTGGTTTGGTGGTGCTGAACTCCTTCAGCTTTTTCCAATCTGGGAAGCTCTTTATATGTCCTTCGATTCTAAATAATAGCTTTGCTGGGTAGAGTAATCTTGGTTGTAGGTCCTTGCTTTCCATCATTTTGAATATTTCTTGCCAATACCTCTGGCCTGTAAAGTTTCTACTGAGAAATTAGCTGACAATCTTGTTGGAGCTCCAACAAGATTGTAGGTAACTAAATACCTTTTCTACTTTTAGGAGTCTCTCTTTATCATTAACATTTTGCATTTTAATTATGATGTGTCTTGGTGTGGGCCTCTTCGGGTTCATCTTGTTTGGTACTCTCTGTGCTTCTTGGACTTGTGTGTCTATTTCTTTAACCAGGTTAGATAAGTTTTTGACATTATTTTTTAAATAGGTTTTCAATTTCTTACTCTCTCTCTCTTCTCCTTCTGGCACTCCAAGAATGCCAAGGATGTGGATATTGGTACACTTGAAGTTATCCCAGAGGCTCCTTACACTATCTTCATTTTTTTTATTCTTTTTTCTTTTTGCTGTTCAGATTGGGGCTTTTTTGCTTCCTTATAGTCCAAATCACTGTTTTAATACTCAGCTTCATCTACTCTACTGTTGATTCCATGTAAATTATTCTTCATTTCAGATAGTGTATCCTTCATTTCTGATTTGTTCTTTTTATGGTTTCCATGTCCTTTTTTAATGTTTTCCATGTCCTTTTTATGCTGTTGAAGCTCTAAGTTCAACCACTTTTCCCTTAAGTTCATTGACCATCCTTATAACCAGTGTTTTAAACTCTGCATTTAGTATATTGCTTGTCTCCATTTTGTTTAGTTCTTTTTCTGGAGTTTTGTTCTGTTCTTTAATTTGGGACCTGTTTCTTTGTCTCCTCATTTTGGCAGCCTCCCTGTGTTTGTTTCTATGTATTAGATAGAGCTGTTATGTCTCCCAGTTTTGGCAGAGTGGCCTAATATAGTAGCTGCCCAGTAGGGTCCAGTAGTACAGCCACCCCATTCACCTGAGCTGGGCACTCCAAGTGCACTCCCCCACCATGTGAGCTGTGCACACCCTCCTCTTGTAGTTGAGCCTTGATTGCTGTTGGCATGTCAATGGGAGGGATTTATTTCCAGGCCAATCAGCTGCAAGGACTGGCTGCAACCTCTGTGGAGGATCAGCTGTGCAGGAGCCCATCCATAGAGCAGGACTTACTTCAGCTGGGCTCTGGTGCCAGCTGAGTCCACCCCTTTATTTGTGTCACTTGTGGAGATGGTTGAGTGTTTTGAGATGGAATGAAGCTACCCAATGGGTGTGCTGGCTCTGGGGCCTCCCAGGAGGTATAGGCCAAGGGCAGCCACAGCCTGTGTTCTTCCCAGGGCCACCTGGCATGAGCAACAAAGTGATCTGCAGAAAGCTACTACTTGTGCTGGGCTTGGAGGTGCCCATGAGAGGCCAAGCTGCAAATCAAGGCCGGCTGCTGCTAGTGCTAGGCCTGGAGCCACTTAGCAAGAGGTACAGGTTTTGCATGTTTGAGTGATTTTAGAAAAGTCTGGAGCATGAACCAAGACAGGCCATTCCTATGAAAAAGCCACTGGAAACAGCTTGGGTCAGTCCACTTTCTGGGTGGGGCAGAGTCTTAGGGAGTCACCTGGGTGGTGAAAGTGATAGCCAGTTGATGGAGACTCAGATATGGTGCCCACCTGCCAGCTCTATAGGAGAAGGGCTCAGAAAAGAAACAGTGGCCTCTGCTAGCACTTCTATCTGGGAAAAAGCTGTCCCTCCAGCTCTTGCCCTAGACACTTCAGTTCCTCCCCATTTGTCCCTGGATCCCTTCAAGCTGGCTGTCCCAGTGCTGGAACACAGAGGGAGTGAGTCCAAGTAAGTCTGTGCTCAGCCCTTTAAAAGGAACTGCCTGGGAGTCCAGCAAACTCCACCTCACTCAGCCACAATCTCCACTGGTTTTCACAGCTAGAATTTGTAGGGACCTCTCTTCCTGGCACTGGAACTGTGGGCTTGGGGCCTGGTGTGGGGCTGGCACCCCTCACTCATCAATGGGGACAGTGAGATACCCCTCCCAATTTTTATCTTCCACACATGGATGTGGGACCAGCCAGTTCTGCACCTCTACCCCTCCTACTAGTTTTGATCTGGAGGCTTCTTTATATCCTTAGCTGTAGGACTTCCATTCAGTTAGACTTCAGGTGGTTCTAAATGATGGCTGTTCTGAGTTTAGCTGTATATTTTATGTGGTTGTGGGAGGATGCAAGTACTGCATTTACCTACCCTGCCATTTTGACCAGAAGCCAAATGCTCTTATAACTATTTGAATGTCCGTTCCCTCCACTAAGCTGTGACTATATTAGGACAATGTCCATTTCTGTCTTCTATCATTGCAACTTCAGAGCCTAGTACATGCAACTCTTTAAAACAATTTATTTTTAATGGATTAAAATTAAACTCTCTAAGATCAATGGCCTTTTACCTGAATCATAAGTAGCTACTACAGGCATATTAAACCATGGAATATGCAGTCTATATATATAAAAGCCTAAAGGATGGGCCAATGGGCCAGTAGCTATGATGCGTACTGACCACCAGGGGGCAGACGCTCAACGCAGGAGCTGATGAGAGACAACAACTTTGCAGAGTGCCCTCTCGCACTCTGGGACCCCTTGGGAGATGTTGGACTGTTGGTTTCGGCCCGATCCTCGCAGGCCAGGCCAAGGGACCTCACCGGTGCACGAATCCGTGCACCAGGCCTCTAGTCAAAAATAAAATTTCCAAGGCAAAAACAAAAAAAAGTGAATGTTTACCAATACATAAAGTTCAACATCTCCATATGTTCCAGACAAAATGCTTTCAAATAGTTCATCCTATCATATAATATTGTTGATCACTTTTAAAAAACATACTGATTCTACTTTAATTATTATATACAGCTATTCATGTGTGTATGTTATGCCAAAAAGATCAATTGGCAATGATCTTTCTTAAGAAGAACATGAACATGCCCTTCGATTTATTGCTGGTGCTGTTATTTGCAGAGCCTAAGGCTGCTTAAGACTTTACTTTAAACTCAAGATTTACTTGAAACCTTTACTAAAGAAAGGGGGAAACATTTATGATCGTTGCATTCGGTGAGTTGTCTGCCACTGCCATTATTTATATTAAACCAATTTTAATCCATTAAAAATAAATTGTTTTTAAAATGATAATTAAGATTCTCTTCAACAAAAAGCAAACAAATACAATATTGATTTTTCAGAGCCCACAGCAACGTGCACTTTATTTTTAATGCATTTTAAGTGAAAATTCTAAAACTGCAAAAGAAACCTGTCCATTATACAGAGTTGAGAAAAGATTAATCTGCTTGAAAACTTTTGATACATAAAAAAGTAGCATGGAGAGATGTGTGCCAGAATAGCAATGGTGAAAACAGCTCAGTAAAGAGAATTCATAGTAATTAGACTTGCCTAAACCAGAAAGTTAATTTCAGGATATGAATACTCACTGACAGTTTTAATTTGATTATTCCTATAATACTTTTATTTATTAGGTCTTTACTTATTTAACAAGCATTTACTAAGTGCCTATGATATAGTAGGCACTGCACTAAATGTAAATAATATGGGGCATGAAATCAGACAGATCTGGGTTTAAATCTATGCTCACTCACTATTAGCTTTATGATAGCTAAAGGTTTCTTGCTATGTACAGGACTCACTATTCTCCTCTATAAAACAAATATGACAATACCTAGTCCAAAGAATTATTGTGAGAATCCTTTAATGTAGGTGATGAGAAAAAAGGAAGAATAATAATGATCTCAAAGTCTCTAGAGCAGCAGTTCTCAACCTATGGGTCGCGACCACTTTGGCAGTCTAACGACCCTTTCACAGGGGTCGCCTAAGACCATCCTGCATATCAGATATTTACATTATGATTCATAACAGTAGCAACATTACAGTTATGAAGTAGCAACAAAAATAATTTTATGGTTGGGTCACAACATGAGGAACTGTATTTAAAGGGCCAGAAGGTTGAGAACCACTGTCTAGAGAGTATGAAGTACATGGAGATTCTAGTAAGTAAAATAGAGAGCAAAAGATAGAGAGAAAATTTGGAAGTGGTACATATGAGAAGAGAATGAGAAATTTAACTTGGACTTCTTAAGGTGCTGTGAAATAAATTTTGACATCATAAGCATGTCAGAGATGGGTGACATTTTGAAAGTGATGGGATTGTCCAGGAAGAGCATGAAGATGATGAAGATAGAAAGACCAAAATTTAACCAGTAGGTCATCAAATATTACAGTGGTAGGTAATTAAAGATTGTTCCGTAAGAAATCCCATATCTAGCCCTAACTGGTTTGGCTCAGTGGATAGAGCATCAGCCTGCAGACTGAAGGGTCCCAGGTTCGATTCCGGTCAAGGGCATGTACCTTGGTTGCGGGCACATCCCCAGTAGGGGGTGTGCAGGAGGCAGCTGATCGATGTTTCTCTCTCATCGATATTTCTAACTCTATCCCTCTCCCTTCCTCTCTGTAAAAAATCAATAAAATATATTTTTAAAAAAGAAGTCCCATATCTATATATATAAAACCCTAATATGCAAATAGACCAAACAGCGGAACAACTGAACAACCGAACAACCGGTAACTATGACATGCGCTGACCACCAGGGGGCACGCACGGAACATGGCGGGCGTCGGCCATGGTGGGATGGTGGAGCAGGTGAGCAGGGGTGCCAGACCAAGGCAGCGTGCCAGTCGCTGTCATTGGAGCGAGCCTCTGGTGGTTACTGAGAATTCTTTGCTCGGCGCTGTCAGTGGGTGCAAGCGGGACTGGCTCTGGCAGTGGGTGTGAGCGGGACCATTGCTGGCAACGGGTGCGAGAGGCGGCTGCCAGCCCCAATCGCCCCTGAGGGCTTCTCCACCTCCCCCTGCTCCTGAGGGCCAATCGGGGCAGCAGCAGCCACTCGCACCCGCTGATGGTGCTGGCCCCAATCACTCCACACCATCAGCGGGTGCGAACTGGGAGCGGTGGCAGTGGTGGGAGCGGGGCTGTCAGCAGAGAGGGGACCAGGGGCCACAGTGGGAGGGGCTGGTGAGGGGCACGGAGGATGAGCTGAGACCCGCCCCTGTGCCCACCGCAGCCTCATGGCCCATAGTTCCTTTCAAGGTGCACGAATTCGTGCACTGGGCCCCTAGTGTGTTAATATTTCTAAAGAAAAAGATAAGACTAAGGAGATGATAAAGGTGTCAGAAATGTAGACAGTCTATGAAAAATGGCCTTGGAAAACCATAGGAGCAAAGAATGATTTTTTAAAGGCACAGGATTGGGAAGATGAAAAATATGAATCCTGATAAATACAAAGATATGTACAAAGAAAGCAGACAGAAAAATGGTCCATTGTGCCAAACAGTAAATGTAGAGGTAGTCCACCTGGGGCTTGACAGTTTTGCATTCCTTACAGCAAAGTATGAGAGTATCAACAAAGTCACCTCGTCGAGCTTTTACATTTTACCAATCATTTGTGAGAAGAAATGTCATTGCATTGTAGTTTTCATTTTAATCAGTCTAATCCCAGAACTTCACACTCTAAAGCATGGGAGAAAAAATTTGATCCAGAAACATAATTATAAGTTAGAGCAACCGTCCTTTTGTTCTATCAGGATAAATTGCCTCCGACTTACTGGATTGGGTTGTTTCAGTGGACACATAAGCAAACACCTAGAACTGTCATGTTGTTGTCTTGGTTTAATGGGTAGAGTAGAAACTCTTATGATGCCTCTGTTCTCAGACTAGTTCCATCACTGTCCAACAAGACTTGGGGCAGATTACCAGACCTCTCTAAGCCCAGATCTCCTCTCATCTATAAAACAGATCATGATAGCACATACTACATGGAATTATAATAGAATGTGTGATAGGCAGAATAATGAACTCCCCAAAATGTCCACATTCTAATCTCTGGAACATGTGTCTGTATCACCCTATACGTGAAAGGGACTTTGCAGATGTGATTAAGGTAAGGACCTGATAGAGGGGATTGTTTTGTACTATCCAAGTAGATTCAGTGTAATCACAAATGTTCTGCAGAGTCAGAGAAGGAGATGTGACTCAGCGATCATAGTGCCATGGCTGTTGTCTTTAAAGACCAAGGGAGAGCCCATGAACCAAGGATTGCAGATAGCTTCTAGAACCAGTAGAAGGCAAGGGAACAGATTCTCCCCTGGAGTCTCCGGGAGAAACATAATCCTGCCAATAACTTAATTGTAGCCCGGTGAAACCTATTTGGACGTCTTCCAGAATTCTAAGATAATTAAATTTGTGTGTTTTTAAACCACTAAATGTGTGGTAATTTGTTTGCAAGAGCCAAAGGAAACTAATCTAGAATGTAATGAGAAAACGTATGCATAATGTTAGTACAATGCCGGACACACTGAAGTACTCAATAAATGTTAAAATGATAATGATGAATGATGATAATGCATACTTTTGTTCTGATAATAATTTCAGGAAATACTGACTATTAAGTTGAATCTTATAAAAATGCCAATATTTAATCATTTTGGCCTATAAAAATCCTTTAATATGGTCTAATCTAATATTTCTAAGCCTACTACTTATTCATAGGAATTTAAAAAACATTAAAAGAAGGTGCCTATTTCCTCAAAGTTCATTTTACTATTCACTCTTAAATTACAATGTCATGAGACTGTTACAAGGATTAAATGAGATAATGTATGGGAGTAGTACCAAGAGTACTAATAATAAGCCTGAATACATATTGGCCATTACTATGCTCTTTAATGTAAGTTACAGGAGAGCAGGGACTTCATCTGTTATTCACTGCTGTAACTTCTGCTCACACAACAGTGCATTTTCATATATTATTTATAATTTAAAATTTTGAACCAAAACAAATGTCTATGTAGTTTCCTATAGTGCCTGTCCACTATGCCTTTTTGTTAGCACTATCATGCTTCTAAAATTTTTTTTGCTGGGTTAAAAACTATCACTTGGGTGTGATGTTGTCACATATTCTGTTTCTCTTGATCTTTTTTTTTTTTTGCTGTGTCTTACACATTATTTGTAGTTTTCATAGTGCCTAATCATAGGGGCAAGAAAATTTCTTTTCACTGACTGACTGACACAAGTAAAATGTCTTTTAACAGAGGTGCCTTCTTTCTGCCTCCCTCCTGGTTAAAGGAAATAAGTAACCCACATCTCCTTTGTTCATGGCTAACAGTGTGGAACTGAACCAGAATTTTAAAGATACCAAAAATATGACAAGAGTATATAAGTGCTCTCCCACATTTTCCTGCCCCCTTATTAGGTAAAACCATGTGACCAGCTATGGCCATGGTCTGCAAGAGGAAATGATTTGTGCACCTCCCAAAGCAGTTAAGTCTTTGTGGGACCCTTCAATTCTCAAACCTTGTCAAAGAGGTCCCATTTCAGACAGTGCAACTATAAGCAATCTCCTTTACCTACCTTCCTTTTTAACTGTGAGAAGCAAAGCCACACACACTCATTAGACCAGCAGCGTAAGTGAGAAATACGTTTCTTGTGTGTTTGTTAAGCCATTGAGATTTTAAAATTATTTGTTAATATTACCCTGACCAATAAAAAACACATATATTTAATAATTTAATAATCTAAATGATACATTGTTTTTATAAGGGTAAGGACAACTAACTACCAATCAATTATTTTCAAAATAACTTTAAAAAAAGAAATTGTCTTGAGAGAAGACTGGGGACATAATAAAATAGCAAGAAACAAAAAAATCAAAGCATTGAATATTATAAATGAAATAACAGCCATCAGAGATAAAGTTAGACAAAATTTGAGATTTATGCTACTGGTTCACAACAAACATAAAGAAAAGCAATATTCTAAGTTTCATAATGCCAGAGAACAGACACCCTTGTTTAACATTAATGGATATTGTATGTTATTAGCCACTATTATTGCCTATATTAGAATTCTAGCCAGATGTTCACCAGCTGACAACATAACTCTGAGAATTTCAAATAGAGAGAGACCAGCTGAAATATGAAAATAACACTCTACCTCAGTGGTTCTCAAACTTTACTGTGAACAAAAATCACATACGGATTTGGTGTGAAGGCAGATTCCTGAGCCCCACATACAACTACTCAACTATACTAATAAAAGGGTAATATGCTAATTAGACCAGGTCAACCGGCCATCTTCTAGACGTCCGACTTCCTTCCGGACAAAGCCATGGTGGTGGGGGCCAAGGCAGAGGCAGTTAGGGGCAATCAGGCCGGCAGGGGAGAGCAGTTAGGGGCGAGATCAGGCTGGCAGGGGGTTAGGGGCAATCAGGCCAGCAGGGGAGGGCAGTTGGGGGAGACCAGGCCGGCAGGGGAGAGCAGTTGGAGGCATTAGGCAGGCAGGCAGGTGAGTGGTTAGGAGCCAGTGGTCCTGGATTGCTAGGGATCGGGCCTAAACCAGCAGTCAGACATCCCCTGAGAGGTCCCGGATTGGAGAGTGTGCAGGCCGGGCTGAGGGACACCACCCCCACCCCCATGCACGAATTTCATGCACTGGGCCTCTAGCATAAACTATATCTAGAGAAATCTCCCATAACTGGAAATTTAAGCAAACATTCTAGGGGACTAATGCAAGTGGTCTATGCACCATACTTTTGGAAAAAAGTGTCCTTTATTAGTAATTGGCTCCAACATAAAACACCCTCCCAACATATATTCTAATGTTTGCCTTTCCCTTCAAGTTTGTTTTATCAGAGTTAATTTTAATATTACAATGGAGATAGTTTTTTTCTCCCTTTACATAAAATAATATGTAATAAATATATGTATAAATAATCATACATATACACACACATACCATTTCTTTTATAGGTATCTATATAATCCTTACATTAGCTTGAATGTTCATTTGGTTGACATAGTCAAAAATATTTTTCTAGCCATTATGTATTTCTGGAAGTATGTGTTATTTTCATCTTTAGTATTGATGATGTTATAAGAGTCTTATTGCCTTTTCAATTAGAAAAACCTATGAAGATTGTTATGAGGATTAAATGCGATATCATATGTAAAGTATCTAGACCAGTGCTTAGACTATAGTAACTCTAATAGGTACTACTGATTTTAAATATTATTCACTTGACTAGAACATAAGTTTCATGAGAGCAGAGATCCCTATGTTTTATTCATCGCTGTAACTTCTGCTCCAACACATAGAGAACAATTTATAAATATTTGTTGGATGCATGGATGAGCAGGACTTTGAAAAGTGCTGTTATTACAATAAGCGACTTAGGTCTATACCATTTAAAAGCTCGAGGTTTAAACACCTCATACCTGGTGCTATTTTTAGATTGTTTCACCATCTATCTTCCCTTCCTGCCTTCCTCACCCTCATCCTCACATCTTTATCACCCAAAACATAGAGTCTTCTAGTCTGTAATTCAGATATGACAATATTTCAGAGTTGCCTCCATCCAATTCCCTGAGGTGGAAAAAGACTATTGCTCAAACCCAAGATATTGCTCAACAAACCAGGACCTGCATACAGGAGGCTGAGAACTAATAGGTCCAGCTCAGCAGCCTCAGGTATGCAGACATCCATTAGGTCATCTGAGCACTGCATTCCAGCCACCATGTGGAATTTCACAGTCTCTGGTAGCAAATGCCTGCATAATTTGTGGATTTAAAGCTGGGAAACACACAAGATGCTCCTTCAACAGTGAATGTACAACAACCTGGCAGAGTGATGGGCTGCCACAGTCAAACCTGCCATCAGAAGTTGTCAAAGAATATCTCTGTGCTGATGATGGAAATAGTAAACTTGTGAGGAAGAGAAAATATTAGCTTAAATCTTTCTCCATCTCCTAAGGATGCCAGACAGCTGGATTAAAAAAGACTTTGGTGAAAAACATAAACCCTTCAAAAATAGTATCAAACGCATACTATCAAACATCGCAACACATTGTTCTGACAAAGAAATTTTCACTTGCAACACAAGTTCCAACACATCTGCTAGTAATTATTATGATGATTTTATTCCCTAATTTTGAATAATGGTTGTGTTCCTACCTTTTAAACCACACAGACATACATTGTACATGACATTAATGTTACATTTGTTTCTCATTATATGCGTTTCTCATTAACAACTAATTAGTCTTGATTTTTCTCCTTAAATTATGTAGTATTAGAAGAAATAGACCTTAAAAAATGTCAACAGCAGTCAGAGTTAAGTCAATATTAAAGAAACAAACAGCGTTGACCTATAGTTAACCTTGCAAGAAAGAGTAAAAATTGACCACTCAAAATGCATGTTTAAATTAACCAAAAAAGAGTGTTATAAAAAGAAAAACATGCTTCACACTACATTTTCCTTTGTAGAGAGAGAAAAAAAAGATTAGCTGTGCTACATTTGGAATGAAACTGGATTACATCAGATTTGAACCACTAAAATATTTTCTCCCCTCTTTCTTCATAGATAACCTGGATAACACACATTTCTTGAGCAAAAAAGAAAAAATGCTTTCAGCAAATGATGTATATGAATTGAAAAAAATTTAAATACTTAAAATATTACTTTTAAAATCTAAAACATCAACTGCCAAACTAAAACACTCTAATAAACTTAGACAATTCTAAACAATATGCCGGTATAATAAAATTAAAGATTTTTTATTTTCTTTTAATATATTTTTTATTGTTGATAGTATTACAGATATCTCCCATCCCCCCTTTCTTCCCCTCCCCCAGCCCCTACCCACCCACCCCCAGGTCTTCACTACCCTATTTTTTATTTTCTTTTTTTCTTTGTTATAAATTTGAAATGTTATGTGCCACCTGTTAGAAATAAAAGTTATGCCCGGGGTGGGGGGGCGGGTAGGGGGTCAATCAGGGAAAAAGGAGACATATGTAAAACTTTAGACAATAAATAAATTAAAAAATAAAAAGCAAAATTTAAAAAAGAAATAAAAGTTATAACATTCATCCCATCTTTAACCTCTACACCTGACTGTACTGAATTTAAACTTTAAAAAATCAGGAAATCTCAATGATGCCATGTCTAGTTCACTAATAAGTTTAAATACGTTTTTAAACTGTCCTAATTATCTGACGAGAAGCAGACAACTTCTTTTACTTACCCAGACAGCAGTGCTGCATCGTGGGCAGAGATGCCCATAGTTGTAAGGCTCCTGCAGTGTGAGAAGGCAGAAAGAAGCTCAGCCCGTCCCTAGATTCACCCTGTCCGTCCCTAGATTCACCCTGCCCGTCCAGGGTCCCTGGTAAAATAGTCCTGACGTTGTCTCAAATCCAACAATTGAAAACACCTTAACAAGGTACTGACACTGCAACATGCTTCATAAACGATTGCCAGCTGGAGCAGGGCATGAGCGAGGTGAGGTCTGGAGAAAGAGACTGAAGAAAAGAAAGAAGTAATTTCACAGGTGGAAGAGACAGGTGAGACCATAGAAAAATAAATATGCCCTAACTGGTTTGGCTCAGTGGATAGAACGTCGGCCTGCGGACTAAAGGGTCCTGGGTTCGATTCTGGTCAAGGGCACATGCCCAGGTTGCAGGCTCAATCCCCAGTGTGGGGAGTGCAGGAGGCAACCGATCAATGATTCTCTCTCATCATTGATGTTTCTATCTCTTTCCTCTCTCTTCCTCTCTGAAATCAATAACAATATATTTTTTTAAAAAAGAATATAAATTTAATCCAGAGACATGGAACAGAGTGCGGAATCTCAGAGGGTAGGTGGGGGAGGGTGGGTGGGTGGGAGGTAATCAACCAAAGACTTTGTATGTATATATGCATGGCCCATGGACACGGACAACGGGTTGGTGAGGGCCAGAGGTGGGGGCAGGGGCAGGTTGGAGGGGGTCAATGGGGGGAGGGGGGAAGGGGACATATGTAATACTTTCAACAATAAAGAATTGTCTAAAAAATAATACTAATTTAGTGGGGAATTTTGTATAATTGTTCTATTTAGGGACAAAGTCTTATACAGAATAAAGATCAAGTAATATACTGCTCTGCAAACCACTAGAGCTATACTTTATATTTTCCATTCCATTGAATCTCAATTTGGAGCTAGAAAAAATTTAAGTAGTGCTCTTTTTTTCTTTTTGTTTTCTGTTTTCTCAACAACAAAAAATTGAAACTTCTTTAACAATGCTCTCCTGTTTTATGAAAATGAAAAAGGAGGAGGAGGAACAGGGGAAAGTGCAGGACGGGCTCTAGCATTCGAAGTGTTAGGCAGCTGAACTAAAACAGATAAAGTGGTCTTAATTCTAACCAGGCCATACTCAGTGTTTCTCAAATTAGACTGTGCATGAAAATCACCTGGAGATCTTGCTGCACTTCAACTTCCGATTCAGCAGGTCTGAAATGGGGCCTGCGATTCTGTATTTCTAAAAACGTCCTTGGTAATGCTGCTGCCGCTGGTCTGTGGGCCACACTGGGAGCAGCAATGACCCTGATTCCCCTGCAGATTGACAGAACCCCTACTAAATGTTTTCATTCAAACAAAAATTGTAATTGGTCTGCTTTGTTTTGTTTTAAGGTGTTTAAAGTAGACGTAATACTGGGCTTAGCTTTGTAATGTCTCAATTATTTGAGAAGCTGAGTACCATTGGTCATGTTCTTCTTGGTTCTAGCTGAATTCCATGGGGACAATGGAGTATTTGATCATTGACATTTGATAATTGATTCCCTTTCCCCCTATACGTTAGTTATTTGATTATTGATGAAACATTTAAAACCTATCTCCTAAAGGACAGGGAGAAGGCAGTTTCAGGTTGTCTGGTCAGGCCCCAATAACAAGCCAGCACTGACCACATCTAAGAAAAGCTGGATGCAGAAAAGATGAGATCTCCAGGACTGAGACAAACAAAAAGTGTATCCTCTGTATCCAGTCTCTGGTGCTGATTGTTGTGCCTGCCAGATATCCCTGCAGTAAAATTACTGACAGCAACTAAAGGCCAACATGCATGTACTATGTCCTTCAAGAGAAGTGGTATAATTTATCATGTCTCGTCCCTATAGAGTTTTTGTATATAGACTATATGGAGGAAAGATTTTTAATGCTGCTTTCCTATACAAAGTGAAGTTTTGAAAAAAAAAATAAGAGTGTGAAGTTAACCTAGATCTCTGATATATTGGTTTCTTCCCATGTTTGTTTTCATGATAGAAAAAAGAAAACCATTCTTTAATGGTAGACATTGACAAACATAACCTTGATGAGAAGCTTGTTCTCATGTCTAGTGTAATCCCAAACATTCAGAACTGTAAGGAGGAAACTCCCTGAGAGGCAGTCTGTAGGAAATAGCTGGATGAAATGAGGGAATAACCATGAAAAATTGGGCAACTGTGGGAAATGGGGTGACACAAAGGCTAATTTCACATGAATCAAAATATCTAGTCTTTTCCCTGGGAATAAATATCAATCTATAGTGTTTGATTGGAAGTAGTAAAAACTACTAACAGGTCACCAGAGTAAATTGGAGGAAATAACCTTATTCTAAAGTCTTAAAGCTATCC
>NW_005871048.1:28135962-28166414 GCF_000147115.1 Myotis lucifugus
ACAAAATGTGATATAAACCATTAACAATCATAAAACAATACGCATTAACATTCTAACATACTAAGTAAAATCAGAAGTCCAAAATTCTGAATATGTACTCCTTAATAAAATCTACATATTAATGGAAGGACTACAATAGGGGAGGAAAAATATGAATTCTTATTCCTTTCAAAAAAATCTTCACATCATTTAAGCAATAAAATTCTGTGTATTTAGCAAGATATTTTTGAGTAAAGCAGCATCCATAAAGGTAGCAGAGCTACCTTCTATTAAACTCACCCAGATCATAGAATCAAAAGAATATCTCACCAATGCCATATCACTTTGAACATACACTGTTTTCATAAATGTGGGTAACAGTAGCCACAAGACACCATCTATGTCTGCTTTCTTTTATTAAAATCACAATTTTAAACATCACAAGTAAACAATCCAAAAATCTGCTTTTGCCCAGCCAGTGTGGCTTTGGGTCAACCTATGAACCAGGAGGTCACGGTTCAATTCGGTGGTCAGAGCTTATGCCTGGGTTGTAGGCTCAATCCCCAGCTGATCAATGATTCTTTCTCATCATTGACACTTCTCTCTCCCCCCCTCCTCCCTCTCTGAAATCAATAAAAATATTTTTCAATGGAAATTTTTAAAATAATAAAGCTGCACCTACTTTTCAGTGAGTACTTTTTCAAACCAAAACAAATTTGAAATATTGACTCTAAATAGATATTTATTGAGAGTTACTTTACTTTTCTGAGAATGATGCAATGTTCTCCAAAAGAAAATACAAAATGTAGAATAAAATTTATATTTAGGATAATAGCAATTCATTTTTTAAATTCAACCTCCCCCTTAAAATGTATTAAATCCCTCTTACTACTTCATAATCCACTTTTTTACAGGAAAGGGGGCCAAAGAAGCAGTGTAAAAAGAGTAATTTAACCTTAGTCTTACTATGACATCTAGTGGTAATAGGTGGTAACACTAACCGATCTATTCCAATTAAGTGTAAAAATAGAAATTGCTGCATTGGAAACCTGAGGTTATTTCAATGAGTATCTCCCATTTCTGTGCAAGTGCACAAAAAGACCGTCCCTCACTATGTTTCCACCACCCTGTATGTTTGTTAGGGAACTTACACTGTGTTTAGCACCTGATTACTGGCTTTTTCTCTTGCCTGCCTAAGACAGAAAAATATAAGATCAAGCCTGCTACTTATCTATTCAGGTTCTTTACACATACCTTATGTCATGAATGTACAACACAGATGTGGGCAACATTTTTTAAACACATACATACACAAAATCTGCCTAATAGCAACCTCATTTTGCCTTTTCCTCTGATATCTTAAATATTATCTATGTGGGCAGGAAACATTGGTTAACCTCTATAAATTTTAGCTTTTTCATTTATAAAATGAGCTAGTTCCTACATCATGGTTTTTTGAAGGTGTTAAATGATACATGAAAAGCATCAGAGTTTGGTCCATAGAAAGTGTTTAACGTGTTTGGTAACCCACTGGATTCACAACCAGTTAAATATCCTACCAGTTCCCAAACATTCCAAGATTTGTGACTTTACTCAAGCTGCTTCCTTTGCTTGGAACACCTTTTCTTCAAGGCCTGACTCTAGTACATCCTCCTTCATGAAGACGTATTTGATACTGCCTCTTCTCCCCAGTTTCTCTTTCTCTGGCTCAGAGCAGTTATTGGGTGGTTCCTGACATGACTTGCCTTGCTTCCTTAAGATCCCCCCAACTGGATTTTGCAGCACATTAGTTAGGACAAGACCCAGGTAGTACATAACCAAAGTACAACACTAAACAGTTTCATACAGTAGGCACCTAGTAGTCACCAGCTTTTTATGACCCTGATGTTTATAACTAGAATGTTGGGAGGTGGAAAAGTTCAGATGTATGGTGTTTCCTTAGTCAGAAGTATACAGGCATACCTCACTTTATTTCACTTTACAGATGTTGCATTTTTTATAAATTGAAGGCAAGATCCTCTACCGGCAAAACAAAGATTACAACTCACTTTATTGTGGTGACCTGGACCCGAACCTTCAACATCTCTAAGGTATGCCTGTAAATGGCAGCCTTCACTCCAGTCAACCCTCAGGCCTCTTTTATCTGATGAAAACAGGGTTTTCAAATATTTAAAAGTAAAGAAAGGGTGCCTTGGAGTCATGAGTGAAAACTTTTCTCCCTGGCACCCTCTGGTAGCACCTCTCACTGCTTGCCCCATTTTCTTGCCATAAACTAGGATTGATTGACTTGGCTGAAAGGTAGCATTAATTTATTAAAGTCTATAAGGAATGAAGATCAGGGATTTTCCTTCCTGCTACCCTGAACCAGTGCAAACCAGGGAACCAGGCAAATGGAACTCCTCTAAACACCGGTGTCCTTCCCTTCGGGTGCACTATCCCTCGTGTTACATCCAATGCATCAGGGGGGCAGGTATACAGGAGGCATGCCAATGGATCACTCTCTCCAAACACTTTTTCAGAAAAAAAGAGTAATGGTTTTAAATCTCTCCCTGCCTATCCCCCATGTTGATCTCTCTGCTAACCTCAGGCAGAGGAAAGAGAATCAGATTAGCCTTTTTAAGCCCTAATGAGTGGTTCAGTGACCCTTACACCATATATTTTCTGCTTGCTCCACAATTTTTGAACAAAATATCACAATTTTAAATAAAGACAGGATCTGACCCTGTACTTAAATGACCCTGCTACACTCCGCTCACCCCTCAGCCCTGGCTCAATAAAACTTTATGTAGCAAAAAGGCAGTCGATCCACATTGCATCGTTGGCCAATTTGACTTTTTAAAATGTTGCATTAAAATGTTATTTATCTTGGCTTCTGAATTGGTAAACGTCTCCTTATATGTTGCATCTGAAGTGA
Source organism: Myotis lucifugus (assembly GCF_000147115.1). Taxonomy (NCBI): domain Eukaryota; kingdom Metazoa; phylum Chordata; class Mammalia; order Chiroptera; family Vespertilionidae; genus Myotis; species Myotis lucifugus. The sequence goes on from NW_005871048.1 coordinate 28,138,856, forward strand.
GTGCCTCACTCTCCCCACCGGAGTCCCAGCCCCTCTGAAGTATAACCTCTTCCCAGGGCACTTTCTAGCAATGAATAGTAAGTAAAAGGCTCACGGAAATGGAGGCCAAGACTGTCAAATCATAATGCCTATCTCTGTCAATAAAGTGGTTTGGTTTGGTTTGGTGAGAATTTGCGCATAGGAGGCGAGGAACACCAGTCCTTCCTTACAACTGTACTAGTGGAAAGGAGTTCTCACTCTTCTGGGGTTACTAAGTCTGGAAGATAAAACTCTGGGGCTAGCAGCAGGCATCTTCTCCACTGTTTGAAAAGCGCTTGTGTGCAGAACAAAGCTAATCAGAGGCCAGCAGAGATCAAAGCTGGCTAGAAAGAGGAAGTCCAGAGGCACTTCTAGGATCTGAAGTCCTGGTTCCTCCAGCAATTCCTTCAGGCATATGAGCTATACCAGCTACCAGAGCCATCGCATTTTCTTTCTGCTCAAGGTGGTTTGAATTGGACTTTTTTCACATGTGCCTAAAATAATCTTGAGGAATTTCAGGACCTTATTGTTAGAGGTTCTTGAAAGTCCATTATTATCACACAAAAACTTTTTCCTGAATTCTTTTGGCTGGGCTAACCCTTAGAACCTTTAGTTCCAGGATGGCAAATCCTCCTACACAGGAAGCTAAGTACTGTCCCAAGACAAGTGGAAGAATGTCTAATAACATTTCCTGTCACCCAAGACACCTGGGGAACTGCTATAAACTATCACAACTTTCCACTTCAAAACAGCCCAAGGAAGTTAGGAACCGGATAAAGTTTGGCATTAGTGCTCTAAAACTTCTTTCTAAATTCCTCTGTGTACTTTCGACTGTTCCTTAATATGTCTGGGTTTAGGAGAGGATGTGGAATAAGAAAATGAATATAAAGCATTGATAATTCTTCCCCAAAATGTCCAACAAGCGTATTAAAGCTATAGCAACCAAATCCTACTTTGAGAAAGTTTGTCTTTATGTGATGTCAGACACCTCCCCCTGCTTCCTCCAGGGTTCCCAGCTCCTCTGGGCTCTCTGAGCAGCTGCTTGGGCCTCCACAGAGAACAGGGCACTGGGCCTTGATTCGTCATAGAAGATGAAGTCTGATTTTGTTTTGTTTTGTTTTTCACTTACTATAAAATAAGATTACTTGTGATGACTCTGAATCATCTTAAGTAGCTAGAAATCTGTAAACTTTTATTGAAAAATGCTTACGTTTTGTCTAAAGATAGTGTGGTTTTCCATTGCCACCAACAGATCCCAGCAAAACAGGGCCAGGGGTCCACTCTGTGCTCAATGCTAGGCTAAGCCCAGGTGGCTCGTAGTACAGGGCACATAAGAGTTTAAGGCCGAGGCTGGAAGCAAGGGACCTGGTCAATAGAAACTGTGAGGCTGGAGGTTTTAACCTGCTAAGGTGGAGCTGAAATCTGTGCTTTAATTTCCAACCAAGCTGTGGGTCCCGGCACCACTTCCTAGTAATTCCACCCAGTGGGGATTTCCTTCTGCAATTTGTCCAGGGAAAAGGGTGCCCTAGAGATGACAGACCCAGGGTTTGAGGTTTCTGCTCTCCAGTACAACCAAAGCAGGGCAGGCAGAGCCATGGAGCTTTATATCCAAGTGAGAACCACTCAAGATTCCAGTTTGAATAAGGTAGCAGAGAGCAGCAAATAACTTTGTTCATAAAATGAATTCTTTCTGATAATCAAATGAATTTGATAATTCAGTCACACGTACTAGGCAGACTAGTTCCCTCCCACACACATCCTAATTCCTGGAACCTGTGAATATGCTAAATTACATGGCAAAGGTGCTGTAAAGCTGCAGATGGAAGTGAGTTTGCTAATCAGCTGACCTTAAAATAGGGAAAGGCTCCTGGTTTATCCAGGTGAGCCCAATGTAATCACGAGGTTCCTTTAGAGCAGCCTTGGTGAAAAAGAATCCTATAGAAAAAAAAGTCAAGGGGGGGAGGAAAATAACTTTGTCAGCACATGTAAGGTCATTAAAAATTTATGTCTCAAAAATCCCAACAACATGATGCTTCTTTATCAAAAAATTAGAAAAGCATGTATATTTTCTAACATATGGAAACTTCATAGGCATGCACCACTTTTAGAAAGGCTTTTTACCTGTTTTTAAAAAAAAGGTATTAGATTTGCCATTGCTAAAGTCTTGCCACATAATCAGCCAATTCCTATGGTTAAGAAAAATTGACAAACTTATAAATCAGGTTTTTTTATAGAGAAGGAGAAGCATGTATTCAATGAAGTACAACATATGTATTGAACGTGAGTAATAGAAATACAAGATATGGGAAATTAACAACTTAGAGAACTATATGTGTATTTTTCTATGCTTATAGCCACTAATGTCCTCAATTAGGCTTACAGATTTAGTAAAAACACAGACATGGTTACACTTGATTATACTGGTATTTAGCCTCTCGTAATGCGTTCTGTGCAGAGTAGAGCTTCTGTCAGCTGTGTCACAGAGGTGTAACGTAGCTACATTCTCTCTCTATCTTGAAGGGACTACAGTAAAGCAAGGACTCTGGATTAAGTCAGAAAGTTGCTTTCTCCTCCCACCCCCAGCCCAGGTTTGTTATGCTATGATGAAAGCCATATCCCTGTGTTCATCTCAGGCCCTTACTCCAGAGAAGTACAAAATGGCCTAGGAAAACTAAAAGATTAAATTCATTAGAGATGGGCATGTACAATGATGCAGCAACTTAGAAAAATTTTTACACAACCAGCAATTCCACTCTAAAGGATATACCCAAAAGGAATGAAAACATATGGCCATGCCCTAGCCCAGTGATGGCGAACCTTTTGAGCTCGGCGTGTCAGCATTTTGAAAAACCCTAACTTAACTCTGGTGCCGTGTCACATATAGAAATTTTTTGATATTTGCAACCATAGTAAAACAAAGATTTATATTTTTGATATTTATTTTATATATTTAAATACCATTTAACAAAGAAAAATCAACCAAAAAAATGAGTTCGCGTGTCACCTCTGACACGCGTGTCATAGGTTCGCCATCACTGCCCTAGCCAGTTTGGCTCAGTAGATAGAGCGTCAGCCTGTGGACTGAAGGGTCCTAGGTTCGATTCCGGTCAAGGGCACATGCCCGGGTTGTGGGCTCAATCCCCAGTAGGGGACGTGCAAGAGGCAGCTGATCGGTGATTCTCTCTCATCACTGATGTTTCTCTCTCTCTCTCTCCCCCTTCCTCTCTGAAATCAATCAAAATATTTTTTAAAAAAAAGAAAGAAAGAAAGAAAACATATGGCCATGTAAAGACCTGTAGTGACTTTATCATAATGGTCAAAAACTGGAAATAGGTGTCCATCAACAGGTAAATTAATAAATTGTAGCCATTACATTTCAGGTGATACTACTCAGCAATAAAAAGAAATGGCCTACTGATACTCATAACTGTATGGATGGATCTCAAAACATGCTCAGTGGAAATCTTACAAAAATGTAGATATGAATGATTCCATTTATATAAAGTTCTAAAACAGCAAAACTAATCTGTCCTAAAAATCAGAAGAGTGGTATGGGAGCAGGGGTGGGCTTGGGAAGTACGCGAAGGAACTTGCTGAGTGACAGGAAGTGGTTTGTGTTACACAGGTGCAGGCACATGCCGAAATCATCAAATTGTACGCAAGACTTGAGAATTTAACTTATATAAATTTTACCTCAAAAACTCATAAACTGCCCTAACCGGTTTGGCTCAGTGGATAGAGCGCCAGCCTGTGGACTAAAGGGTCCCAGGTTCGATTCTGGTCAAGGGCATGTACCTTGGTTGCGGGCACATCCCCAGTAGGGGGTGTGCAGGAGGCAGCTGATGGATGTTTCTCTTTCATTGATGTTTCTAACTCTGTATCCCTCTCCCTTCCTCTCTGTAAAAAAAATCAATAAAATATATATTTTTTAAAAAACTCATAAACTAATACTGAACTCTAATGTTTATTATATTAAAGTGCTTGGGGGTGAAAGATACTAATTGCTGCCTACAATTTATTTTGAAATGCATCAAAAATATAGGATGAATTAATGGATGAATAGAAAGAATAGATATGTGATAACACAAATATAACAAAAATTAAGCTTCAAAACCATCTTAATTTTTAAAGGCAACATTATCCTGGCCGGTGTCACTCAATGGTCAGAGCATCACCCCATGCAAACTGAAGGGTTGCAGGTTCAATTCCAAGTTAAGGGTGCATATCTGGGTTGCAGGTTCAATACCTGACTCTGGTCCAAGCACATGTGGGAGACAACCAATCGATGTATTTCTCTCTCTCTCTCTCTCTTTCTCTTTCTCTCCCCCTACCTCCTTCCCTTCCACTGTCTCTAAAAATCTATGGGGGAAAAATATCCTTGGGTGAGGATTAAATAAATAAATAAAATAAAAGCAACAATTAATGGATATCAACCATCCACAATTAAGTAGTCAATTAAAGGACCAATATTTAGTTAGAATTTCAATATTCACCAATCCTATTGCCCTCATACTGCTGTTTGATAGACCCATAGCAAGTCTATAACCATAGCCCATACCTGTGTAGACACTCACTCAAGGAGCTTATATACTCTTTCATTTGTTCTAAACATTACCTTAAAAGCCAGTCTCCCAAGGCTCAAGAACATCCCTAGTTCAAGGAAGATAAAAATTTGCTTAGCTAGTGCAGAATAAGAACTTACCAAACTAGAAAGAACCATTTTCAAATTCTGTACTTCTATAAGGTTAGGATAGCCTAAGTCTCCTGAGTCTCTTAGAACTAATTCCTAAAGCAAAGGTCTGGCTCATAAAGAATTATGAGGATATTAAGATGATCTTATTGATCTCCTAGGGAGGGCTGAGGACTTCCCTTACAAGCATTAGCAATCCTGAGCCACTGGGAGGACAATTTTAAGGTCTCCTTGAGCAGACACATCTCAACATTTGAAATGGTATTTTGTACTCAGCACATGATATAAATTGCACCTATTTATAAGACCTTCATCAAACCTTTATTTTTCTTTCTTTCATGTCACACAAATAAGGACTCAAAACTTTTCTTGATCTTGCCTTCTTTAGGATTTATTTTGTTCCAGAATTTAGAGAAAGACTGCTGTGTCATACAGAATCCAAACAACCCTGTCTAGCACACTAAGAAAACGTATTTTGTGAATGGTCAGAAATTGCTCCTGCATATGCCCTTGACCTAAAATACATATGCCCTCCAAAGTGGAGCAGGATAGAAATTGTTGAGTTTCCCTTTCCTGCACTGAAGCCCTTAGCAATGTCTCATAAATCATCACAACTCTCAGAAGTCCTTTTGTAGCAAATTTAGATGAGGAAGCTTTCTTAGCAAAAAGGAACCCAATCTTCCAATAAAGACCATAATTCAGAATTAGTCCAAAACTAAGGATTTCTCTATATACCTCCCAAGATAAAAACCCAGATGAAAATTAGAAATAGAATTCTTTCTTTGCTATAAGCTACTTTAGAGAATTATTTATTCTGGCTCTGAAGGATTTATATCGAGAGAAAATAAAACTGAAAGTTGAAAGAGTATTGAGTGGCAAATGTAACTTTGACAACTCTTATTGTTGTTCTTTCACAGAGTTGGCTAAAATTGAAGAAATGTCAACTAATTGGTCTCCTTCTATGAAACAGTCTGCTCAACAGGCATTTAATATTTCCCAGAGACTTCAAGGTTTGATTTATTCCAAATAATCTTTAGCCTTTGATATTCAAGAAAATGATCCGATACTGAAAGCTCCATGTAAATTATTACAGGATCAGAGAACTTAGCTTCATACTAACCTTCCTTATCCTTGAATCAGAAAATGTTCCAAACATAAAACCTTTTTCACTTTTCATCCATGAATCTAAGCAAGTGTGGAGAGCTAACTGTAAATTAGTTGGATGCTGTCAGTGCCCCATTGCCCATGCAGTTTTGAACCCCAAATGCCAGCCTTGTGCAATGAATTTTCCAGGACAATTTTGATGGATATAAAACCTCCTTAAGCAGCTTACAAGGCTAATAACTCCTTTATTTGAGTGTGTGTAAAAATATGTGTATGTGTGGCATGCAGAAGAATAAGCATTAACAAAATAGATTGGGAAGGATTAATTGAGTCTTTCAATTATTTTAGCATGATCCTCTGTTTAACTATTTAGAATTGACCACCTCTACAAGCAAATCTAAACTATTAAATGCCATAATATTTTTCTGTGACTCACTATTCAAAAAGCATTTACCGATCTCCTGCTTTGTACCAGAGCCAGAAGAAACAGCTACTTAAGACATGTTTGTGGCCTTCAAAAGCTTAGGATCACAGTATATGATCAGCTGGTAGAGCAAAGCAAGAGACTTTGTTGTTTATCCTCCCTGGCACTGAAATTCTTCATAATAAAAATAAAGAGAAAAACATTTTGGCAAGATGTCTCTAAGTTCTCTTGCAGAGCTGAAACTCTGTGATCACATGAATTCATTATATTCTTAGATACGTTAGACTTTTCGAAGTTGGAGGAAGAGTGAGAAGCTGTGTTTAACATAGTTAATGTGCTTTATGGATACCCAAGAAATGGAGGAATAACAAAAAAAATCATCTCAACAGCTTTCCTCTAGCAACCTAGCCCACATCTGTTCCTCCTTCAAGTCAAGGTTCACCTTCCTATTTCAGCTTCTCCTACAGCATCACTTCTCTTGGTACTACTCAGTGACTCTGTCCCTCTTCCCTCCACCTTTGGCTTCTGCGTGTGGTGGCAGCCTTATGGAGACTACTGATGGGTTTCTTTCTGTGAGCCTTTGCACTTCTGAGTTGCTTTATCATTTGTGTGTCTCACATGTGCATGCCTTAAGAAGATCTAACCAAGACCAGTCCCCTACTCCGTTTTGGAGCATCCTGTTTCCTGGGATTCTCGCACCATGACATGCCACCCCACAGATCACTGGCCAATATAGCGCTGCCTTTCTTTGACTCAGGTGTTAATCCTTAGTCCAGTCAGCTGTGCTCCCAAGCAAGAATTCCCCTGGCCCAGGGTAAGGAGCTGCCTGTGCCTATGTCCTTCAGAAACAGGATAGGAAGATAGACATTAAAACAATCACCTACCATACTTAGGACACCATACGTTTTCTCAGAGTGGACCTAGCCTATCATTAACTTAAAGTTCATCTAGAATATACATAAGGATGGAATTCAGAAAATTTGGCTGGGCCACCTCTATAGCAATGAAAAAATAAGGAAGTCCTAATTTTTATACTAAGAATATTACCTGAAAATTTTCACAAATTAAAAGCAGAAGTTAAAAGGAATAAAATTTTGAAATTCACATACTGCCTTTTCAACTTGTGAGCTCAAAGTTATTAACATAATAAAAATAAAGATGTAGTTTCTGATGAAAACCTAAATGTTAAAAAAAAATCTAGCCACAAAGATCAGAAACATTTATCAGAGGGGCTTATGTTCCTGATAAATATTTAAGTGTGTAAGGCAGAACCACTGAGAACGATAAATACTTTATAGCTGGTACTTTGTCAAACCTATAAGTGGCTCTGCCTTAGAATTTTACATCATCACTGAATTTACAGTCATTTGATAAGTGGAACAGGGCAAGAATTACTTCTTTCTAAATCTAAACCAGGTAATAAATCTACCATCAGGATTCTTCTTATTGTCTGTTATCATCTGGTGACAATGCCTTTTACCTTCATTGTCTTGGCAGAAATATGCTATGTAAAATTATAATGTCATATCACTCACAGTGATTTAACACTACCCAGCCCATCCCATTTTAATCAATCAAAATTGTCCCTTTTTAGTGTAATGATTTTGTGGTGAATTCCCTGTGTTTAATATGATATATGGTCCTATCTACCCATTGATTTACTATTCTCTTCCAAAGTCTAACAGTGCAGGAGGCTGTTCTTGCTTTTGGACATCTTTGGAATTAGCAAACAAGAATAATTTGTGGTAATAAAAATGCTAATTTCTATGGCACAATGAAGGCTGAGAAAATATCCTAAGTGATAATAAATGAAGCTACTCTTAAGTGGAAATAGAAGACGGTTTTGCCAATTAAAACCACAGAAGACAGAGCTTTTTCCTGTCTCCACAGATGATCAAGGCATCTGTAGTACTTTAACCAGGGACCTCAGTACATGATGTGTTTCCTTTCATACTATCAAGAAAAATCAGAAATACACACAGTGTTTCCCTTTACCAAAATCAAACATACATGGTACAAATGTTTTTGTTCTTTAAAAAAATTGCAAGATAGTTTAAAGTGACTCTTTAAATATTGACAAATTTTTTCTACTAGAGATACACTAATAAAAATCAACCCCAGTTCCCATTTCTTCAACTACATTGTACGTTTAAGATTGGCTACAGTGCAGTAGCAACCAACCACAAAACCTCAGTGGCCAAACACTATAATTTCTTGCTCATGGTGTGTACCCCAAACAGGTCCACAGGCAGTCGTTTAGGGACTCAGTGGCTCCAGGACTCATGCTCCACACTCCACACAGGTTACAGAGAGTCACTGAGGGAACTGGTTTACGGAGGGCCTACCATCTTATGGCTGTACCATTTGGAATGTGCCTCAGCCTCCTGAGACACTGTGGAAGAGGGAGAGAGAGTTCCAGGTCCCCAAGCAACAATTACATGACTAAATTACAACTCCTGTGTTCATAGGCCATTGGCCAAAACTAGTTCCACAGCTCTTCCCAACTGAAAGGTTGGGAGAAAACAGTATCCTCCTTTGTGCCAGGAAGGAGAAAATGGGATATGGATGAGTTTGAGAAGTCTCAACTTACATGTTCCCAAAAAATAAAAATTTCCAAATTTATTACAGGAAACTCTCAATGCAGAATCTTGAAAACCGTGTATTTGCTCTGGAATCTATCATCTTACACACCTAGAGAGAAAAGTACCTACTATGTGTCACCAGATAAATTATAATTAACCATTGGTTCCATTACTTAAGTTGTCATATATACTATTTAAGTGAGAAGAAAGCAAATAGCCTTCCTATCTTTTAAGCTAATAAAAGCATTTAAAATTTTGTAATAGTTATTCCAATTGGAAAAGTAATAAAAATGATTTAAAATAAATATTTTTATTTTGATATCCAGTTATCCTAATTCTGGATGATGAAGCATAAACACAGACTTTAAGCACAAAAATATTAATAAGAAATCTAAGATATCAATATTTTAATTTAACCTTAGTTTAATAAGTTGAGTTTCTTCCAAAATTGTTAAAGCAGATTCCTTCCCCATTGGTACTGCTCCCACTGACCAGGTGAGGTGCTGTCCTGCAGTTACCAGTGGGCAGAATCAAGAGCTCCTAGGATGAGCTGGTTTCCAATGTCCACCCTAATGAGGAGGAAAATGTGAGAGTTCATTCAACAAATACTTATGGAGCACCTACTATGCAACAGGCCATCTGAGAATGTTGCAGTAACTGAAATAAACAACAACCCCACCCCCAAAAAATAATTCTTCTCTCTTAGACCTCACATACTAATAAAAAAAAAGGAGGAGGATAAACAAGATTAAAGGGAGTCATAGAATAAACGAACGAACAAACGAGGAGGATAATTCCATGTACTGATGAATGCTATGAAGAAAGTAAAGTCAAATAAGAAGATAGAAACAGGAGTGAAGTTTGGAGTTACTTTGGAGCGGATGGCCAGAAAAGGTCTCTGAGGATGAGACATTCGAGCTGAGAAAAGGAGGGTATGAAGGAGCCACGGCAGAGAACTTTGGGTGAAGAAAACCCAAAGGTCTTAAGACAGGAAGAAACTTCACATACGATAGGAAAAAATCCAGGCCACAGGAGTAGAAAATAAGGAAAACTAGTAGATAGGCCAAGTCAAGACAGGATTAGGGAAAGTAAGAAAACAGGATAACAGCAACTCAAGATAAGTCAGTGGTCCCCAGATATCTAAACTATGAATGTGCTATAGAACAGAAAATTTCATGTGGTGATTCATAGTTAATATTAAGCAAGTTCAATACGTCTGCAAAGACCAAGAGAATGCCAAAACATCCTCTAGCCCTGGCCAGTGTGGCTCAGTTGGTGGAGCATCCTCCCATACACTAAAAGGTGGTGTGTTTGATTTCCAGTCAGGGCACATACCCAGGATACTATTCAATCCCCTGTGGGAGCATGTATGGGAAACAACTGATTAATGTTTCTCTCTCACATTGATGTTTCTCTCTCTTGCTCGCTCTAAAAAAAAAAATCAAAAAAGTCACATACAAAGACAGATCAATTAGCTGAATAATTTCCATCAAGATACTTTTTATATCCCTGAATACCAAATTATCTTGTGATAGAGAGAAGCATTGATCTGTCTCCTACATGCCCCCTACTGGGGATGAAGCCCACCACCCTGACACATACGCTGACCAGGAATTGAACTGTGATCTCCTGGTTCATGGGTCAATGCTCAAATACTAAGCCACATTGGCCAAGCATTGTGATTTTATATTATGGTATTTTAAGGCTGGGATGAATTTAAGAGTCCTGAATCCCAGACAGTTAAACTCTATTTGATTTTCTTACATATCTTTCCAATAAACATGCTGTCCAACCACAGATGAATTAAGAGACAAGTAAGCTAGATAGCTGCTCAGTGTGCCAAGTAATAAAGGACACCAAAAATCCCTTAAATAAATTGAAAATACAGCATCAGGCCATTGAAGTTTTATATATGACTCCTTATATAACTCAAATTATATAAGGAGTCATATGTAAAAATACATGCAAATTTTCTGAAATATACATGAAAAATATATTTTTCTAGAATATATATTTTCAAAATATTTACCTGGATATATATATAGAAATATATATTATATATATTATTCATAATCCCCACTGACTTTTATGGAAAATGTATCCTATGTTTAAAAAAAAAACTTGCTCATTACAACAGCTTTTGACACACGAGGAAACTATGTAGTGGACAGAAGCCATGGTGAAATTAAAAATATTTACTAACCAGTATAGCAAGGACACCAGCTAACCAATGCATCATTCTCAGGGGGAAAAAAATCAAAGAGGGCTAATACAGCCCATCCACATGGATCAGTGGTTGAATGTGACCTATGAACCAAGGGGTCATGGTTCAATTCCGAGTCAGGGCATGTGCCTGGGTTCTGGGCTGTGCAGGAGGCAGCTGATTAATGGTTCTCTCTCATCATTGATGTTTCTATCCCTCCCTCTCCCTTTCTCTCTGAAATCAATGAAAAATTGAAAAAAAATTTTAAAGAGGGCTAATACATATCCCTATGTCTTTGTCTCTCTAAACATTCCCATGACTTTCAAAACTGGCTTCATTATCATGGTTTGAAATTCCTTCTCAGTGATGGTTTATCTCCCCCTCCCCCAAAGCCACAGCCTTCACAGACTAAGACAACAGGCCACAGGAGCGCCCACCAACAGGACATTCAGCAGCAGGACCTCCATAGCTTTCTGTACACCGTGGCTTTAGAATAGCTAAAAATTGTACTAGCTTTTTTTGGCAAGTTCATCATCCTTTGGCCTTATTAGTTATATTTCTATAAATAACCTTTTAACATTACCTTATTACATTTAAAGTTTGTGTTAAAATACTTATTTAGAAAAACAGATACCTATAATTACTCTAGGAGGGAACCTACCCCAAAATGCATGACTTGGAATCTCCTAATGTGTAATATATTTATTTCAAATGCTTAAGTTAAAAGTTGCTCAAAGGCCCTACCTGGTTTGGCTTAGTGGGTAGAGTGTTGGCCTGGAGACTGAAGGGTCCCAGGTTCGATTCCAGTTAAGGGCACAAGCCTGGTTTTCAGGCTCGATCCCCAGTAGGGGGCGTGCAGGAGGCAACCAATTAATGAGTCTCTCATCATTGATATTTCTGTCTCTCCCTTCCTCTCTGAAATAAAAATATATTTTTTAAAGTTGCTCAAAAGAAATGTTTTTATACTTAAACAATTTAATTAACATTTTGTGACTGTGAGAAGCATCTTTTGTACAAATGTTAAATTCACACATCAGGAAACACTCATCATAAGTATATTACCATATCAACTTCTAGGAGTTAGATATGTCAGTGACAAGCATCATAAGAGTAAATAGATCATTAATATTCAAAGAAACTGCAATAAAAATAGTGGTGATTACCAATGTCTAAAGTGAAGAGTTTTAATCAAATTACTTTCTTAGATTCCTATATTTTCATTTAAAAATGAGTTTGCAAAATCAGAGAGAAGGTACTGCTTTCAACATCAAATACAGGTCTAATTAGCACCTTTTTGCTGCAATTAAAAAATAAATACTCAGCATTCTTTAAATTAGCATAAATAAATTTTATTGTGCATTTTTTTCTCTTCACCTTGCCTTTTGCTGCTTCTTACTAATGTTCGGCAGCAGAGAAGAGTATTTAGTTTGCTTGGAAAAAATAATTGCCATTCCCACTGTCCAGGAGATTCCCTCATGACTAAACAAAGTAGGTATTTGAAGGGATTTCCAGTGTCCTCTATTACCTACGTTGTGGCTTAACAGATTCTGAAAAATGCCATCAGTTTTGTATGATAGCATCTCATAGGGTAAGGTCATACAAAATTTGCTTTCCCTCAGTATTATATTTATCTGATACTATAAATTTCCTTTTGTTGTCCCATTAAAATTGGACTTTCAGAACAAAGTTTTATTTGAATGGTACCTTATAATGTTCTGGCTGCATTTATATCCTCTGTTTTTTGTAAGAGGTGATAATTATTACATGAGTGTTAAACCCACATATACTAGTTCCTCTGATTAACCAAAATGATAAAGAAGAATCCCCACTCGTGCCCTGATACCTCGAAATAGGATAATAGTAAAATAGAAAGGTTTGGGACCATGTACACATTAGTTAAACTCTCTAAGCCTCTGTTTTTTTTACTTATAAAATCATAGTGTGTCAGCTAGCTTGGATTAGGCATGTGAAAGGAAACAGGGGTCAAGAATGATTAGAGATTTCAAAGACCTAAGCAAATTATAGTTTTGCTAATGGGCAATGGACCTAAATAGATACTTTTCAAAAGAAGACATATGGAAGGCCAAGAGACATATGAAAACATGCTCAAAGTCACTAATCATCTGAGAGATGCAAATCAAAATGACAATGAGGTTACATCTCACACCTGTCAGAATGGCTATTAACAAATCAACAAATGACAAGTGCTGGTGAGGATGCGGAGAGAAAGGAACCCTCCTGCACTGCTGGTGGGAATGCAGACTGGTGCAGCCACTGTGGAGAACAGTATGGAGATTCCTCAAAAAACTAAAAATGGAACTCCCATTTGACCCAGTGATCCCACTTCTAGGAATATTTCCCAAGAAACTAGAAACACCAACCAGAAAGGATATATGCACCTTTCTGTTCAAAGCAGCACAATTTACCATAGTTAAGATCTGGAAACAGCCTAAGTGCCCATCAGCAGATGAGTGGATTAAAAAACTGTGGCACATCTACACAATGGAATACTACGCTGTGGTAAATAAGAAGGAATTCTTACCATTTGCAACAGCATGGATTGCTAAGCGAAATAAGTCAGTCAGAGAAAGATAAATATCACATAATCTCACTCATTTGTAGAATATAATGAACAACATAAACAGATGAACAAAAACAGATCCAGAGACAGAGAAGCATCCATCAGACCGTCAAACCTCAGAGGGAAGGCAGGGGAGGGTGGGGGGAAGGGGGAGAGATAAACCAAAGGACTTGTATGCATGCATATAAGCATAACCAATGGACAAAGATACTTAGGGGGGTGAGGGCATGAGCAAGGGAGGGAGGGGAGGGGGGATAAGGACACATATGTAATACCTTAATCAATAAAGAATAAAATGCCGAAACCGATTTGGCTCAGTGAATAGAGCGTTGGCCTGCGGACTGAAAGGTCCCGGGTTCGATTCTGGTCAAGGGCATGTACCTAGGTTGCAGGCACATCCCCAGTAGGAGATGTGCAGGAGGCAGCTGATCAATGTTTCTCTCTCATCGATGTTTCTGACTCTCTATCTCTCTCCTTTCCTCTCTGTAAAAAATCAATAAAAAATATATAAAAAATTTTAAAAAGTTTTTAAAAAAGAATAAAACAAAAGAAAGGTGGCATAAAAATATTTAAGAAAAAAATTGAAGGTTTTTTTTGGACATGTTATATTTGAAATATCTACAATATATCCAAGCAGAGAGATAATAAGTATGAAGTGGATATACAAGTTTCGAGTTCAAGGAAAATATCTGAACTAAAAATATAAACATTACTCATAGGACATGTTAATAATAGTTACTTCCACCCACTATGTGCCAAATTATCTGCTGGATACTGTAGGTAAGTTACTTATTCCTCAAGACAAACTTTTGAGTTCATGAGTATTATTATCATTATTATTATTTTCTAACACAGTGTCTAGTTATGAAAGCTACCAAAATATTTCAAATGAATTTTCAGCTTACAAATGAGGAAGTCAAGGCTCAGGAAAGAAACTTAAACACAACTAGTAAGCAGCAGAAGCAGGATTCAAAATTAAATTTGTTTCTGATTACAAATGATTATTCTTATCTAATATCTCCTAATATAACCACAAAGAACTTCACGTGCATTAGTGTATTTCATCTTTACAATATCCATGAGAGACTCGGGCTCAGAGAAACTGAGGGGCTTGACACTACTATGCACCTTGTCACCTGTACCAGAACTCTGTCACCCGCAGCTAAAGACAGTCATATATGTCAACCACACAAAGCCTTCTAACCTAAAGATATTGACCATAGAAAACCTACTCAGGGCCTTTTTGAAGATTGGTTCTATGGATTTGATAGACACCGTAGTCAACCAGACTGCAAAACATTTTATCATGATACTCTTTAACAATAATCATTTGTGTTTCCTTCTTTCTTCTTTGAAGTCCCAAAAGAATGAGAGATATTGTCCTTTCCCACTACCAGAGAGCAAATGAACCCTGGCCTCCTGGAGGCCAAAGGGTAAAGTTAACAGGCCTCCATTTGAAAACATTCTGCTTAGAGAAGCCACAGAACCTGGAGAGAGGCCTAAGGGATGGATGGGAAGTGGACCTATTTGAGACAAGAGGATAACTTCCCTGAGCCTGAAAAAAATAGAAGGTATCTGAGTACATGAGGAGGAGTGTGCTGGATGAGGGGACGGTCTTACAGTGGGCCTTAGGAGGTGAATTAGTGAGATCTTCCCTCTGCCTAGAATGTTCTTTGCCCAAACATTCACATGGCTGGTTCCTCATGTCACCCAGGCCTCCAGTCATGTCACAGGCTCCTGGAGGCCTTGCCTGAGCACTCGAAAATAGCCACCTGACACCCCATTACCACCTTCTCTCCCCTTACTTTGTTTTTTATTACTTTCCAATGCTAATCTCAACCTAAAATATTAATAAATGGTAAATATCAGATATCTGATCTCTAAAAGCAATAATATTGGCAGTTTCAAGAGCTTTTGACAAAGTTCCATGGATAAGAGAAATAAAGCATGATTTTAACCTTTATCAGCAATATTTCTGACTTTTAAATTCTATTAAATCATATATTCATGATCTTTCTAAAACTTCCGTTATGCTTGCTTTCACAATGTCCTGTTTAAAAGAAAAAGAGTTGCCGAAACCGGTTTGGCTCAGTGGATAGAGTGTCGGCTTGCGGACTGAAAGGTCCCAGGTTCGATTCCGGTCAAGGGCATGTACCTGGGTTGCGGGCACATCCCCAGTAGGAGATGTGCAGGAGGCAGCTGATCGATGTTTCTAACTCTCTATCTCTCTCCCTTCCTCTCTGTAAAAAATCAATAAAATATATTTTTAAAAAAAATAAAAGAAAAAGAGTTTATCCCTGTTTATAGAACATTATTCATAAATATTTTAGTATGTAGGTAGTAAAGGGAGAGGCAGTAGGGGAGCTAGAATAGTGAATAAATAGCTTACAAAACCAGTTAGAATCAGCTTACTCTTGGGAAACTCCATTTCTCTGTTGATAGGTTTCATATAAATTAGTCCTGATATTTGGAGGTGAGGCCTTTGGGAGGTAATTATGTTTAGCTAAAGTAATGAGGGTAGTACCCTCATGATAGAATTAATGCCTTTAGAAAAAAAGGAACAGCGCTCTCCCCTCCCCTCCTCTCTCCTCCACTCTTCTCTCCTCTCCTCACAAGGAAAGGCCATGTGAAGACATAACCAGAAGATGCGAACCAGAAAGAGGGCTCTCACAAGACATTAAATTCGTTGGCACCTAGATCTTGGACTTCCCAGCCTCCAGAACTGAGAGAAAAAATGTCTGTTGTTTAAGTCATCCCATCTATGGTATTCTGTTACTGCAGCCCAGGCTAAAACATCATGTTTATACAAAGGCAGGAGAATTGTGAAGTCATTAATATCTAGGATCATACACACAGACATAGGAAATTAAATGTACCTCTATGAAGGAACAAGTAAATAAAGCAATTTGTATTTTTAAAAACTGAAAGAATCAACAAAATAACATACATGGGATGAACACTGAAAGGGGGGAAGATCTGGCATAAATCTAATTAGTCGTATCAGCAGAGAGAGGTTCAGGTTGGTGTTGGTAAACACAGAGTGGCTTTTCAGCGGAAAGTAAATAAGTGTACTGAGGTGCTGTACTAATCACATTTGTTCTAACATTGACCTTATAATAATTAAAAATTGATGCTTGCAACATAATACAGCTGTGCAATCATATTTAAACCTAATCATTTCATAGAGAGAGGAAAGTCATACAAAAGGTCAAAAACACTTTAATTTCATGACAGTAAATTTACTCTTTATTCCCAAAGTGAAAATGTCTAATTTCTAAAAGAGCAAACCAATAATTACTTATTATAAACCTATTTTAGTCAATACTTAATTTCTCTATATTGATTAGTGTTTAGACATTTAAAGTGTACCCTACGGCAAGAATATGTGTTTACAATACTATTCTCCCTACTGATGTTGGCAAGTATTACAGGCATCGATTTAAGACATGTCTCAAAAATGCCAAACTCAATAGTAATCATATAAAAAAGGGTTTGACTCTTTTAAAACTGGAATTTAATTTTTAATATTTGAATACCAGTCTCCTTAAAGGTCTCTGTATCACCCCTGCTATTTCTGCCATTATGTACTTTAATGATGAATGCCCAATTAAGTGGTGCATTATAAGTCTTTCCCTCCCAAAAGTAATAGAGCAAATATATAAATTATCAACTCTATAACTCACAACTGGAACAAAATGGTTTTTTCTTTACTTTATGTACTTCTGATTGTAAAATAAAGTCTGGAATATTATTTCACCCTTAACTTGCTTTCTGTGTAACTTAGAGCTCCTTGCAATAAAACAAAATGATGCTTCATCATGATATGACTGGGAATACCAAGGTAATTTACAATCTTTCTATCATTAAAAATAAGAACATCACTGTGAGGCAGGTATTAATATAACACTTTTCTCTTGAGGAGTTTGATGCACTTTACATAACTTTATTAACTCTTCCTCGAGCTGGGCAAAAGGCTAAGATGTCTAACCGTCTACCTTACAACACATGCATAAAAATAACAAAGGTTCTATAGAGCAACATATTTTAAATTTGCTTTTACTTCTAATCTGAAATTATGACTAAAGACAAGGCCAACTGGGTCACTCAATATATTTGGCTTTTGTCAACATTAATGTTTTAGCAGGTTTCAATTTCATAAATTTGAAGTCAGAATTAAACACTTAAAAGATTATTAATCCCAAGAATTACTGAGCAATAATTGTTTCTGAAGATGGAAGAAAGTTAAGAGTAACAATCAACTTTCCACTTTATTAAAATCTTCAAAAGCAGATTATGATCTGGGGACAGGCCTCACAACATCTTTAAGTAAATCCATGCATCCTTTAGCAAGAGTGCAACTATGCACATATAGAAACAGCCAGAAGAGAGATAGAAAGGGAAAGACATAAAAATACTAATAATATTTAATAGGGTTTACCAAGTATCAACCACTATTTTAAGGAATCTACATATATTAACTCAAAAAATGGAGTAATAATATTCCCATTTTATAGATGAGAAAATTGAGGCTCCGAAAGCTGAGCTTGCTAGGTCACAAAACTACTAAGTGGTAGAGCTGGGATGCAACCCAGAAAATATGATTCCAGACCCCAGGTCCTAGCCAACATTCTAGAAAGGAAGAACAGCTGGTGCCATATACCCCAATCTATGGTATACACCATAGTGTTCCAAGTCCATCACCTTTTCCCACTCCAACTGCAACAGTCAATCTCAAAATCACCGTAAAAGAAAAAGTGCTCAGGTTTGTGTACTTTCAAATATGACACCAGAATTTAGAAGATGGCCACAGGAAGGCAGTATAGTTAGGATTGCAGCCCTTGGTGTCAAACAGACTTCAACAGGCTGCCACTAGGCAAGTTACATCTATCCAAGCTTCATAAAATAGAGATTATGAACTTGCCTCCTAGTGCTATAGTGAGAATCAAACAGGTTAATATCAAGCACTTAACACAGAGCCTCAAACAAAAAAATGGTTGCTATTATAGTGAGTTAATACAAAATTATTTCAGCCAATTCCAAAACTCAAAATTCAGAATCACCAGTGAATTTAGCATATCACAATACTAGTGGCAAATTGAACCAAATTGATGCTTTTATCAAATATGTGTTCTAGGCATTATGCATAACCTTATTTGTTTAATTCTCAGAATAAACCTAGAATTGGAGTGTGGTTATGCCCACTTTTAGACAGGAAAATAAGCTTAGAAATGTTGTTACTTGTCCATTATCCTGCCAGTAGTAATCAGATGATTAATCAACTAGGTGTGTCCCACAAAACAGGATGAAAAGTATCAATAAGCAAGAAAATTATTTGAGCAACTCTTCCCTAACTCAAAAAAAAATTGGAAAGGAAAATTTCCTAGCCTGAAGTTCACCTAGTTCAGCTTTTGCTATACTAGTAGTAAAGCTATATGCAGAAAGAGCAGTTAGAACAGAAATGATAAAGAAGAAAAGTACTGTCCCCAAGTATAGCGCCCACGTCCGGCACACACGAGGTGAGATGTTTCTGCTACTTCCATCAGAAAAGAGCAGGAGCCTAGATTAGGGTAGGAGCTTCTGAAGGGGACAGTGCTAGAGGGGAAGCAGGTGAGAACCTTGCATGCAGGGGCTGGGGCTCCAGTTGGAGAAGGTAAGACTGTGGCACTTGTAAAGCAGATTTTCCTCAAAGGAGCCTCCCAAAGAGGTCGGCTTCTGATCTATCATATAAATCTGCAGAAAAAGAGAAACTATATTACTTTAGTCTTTCACTGACCTACTCCCTAAGCCTTGACCTACCACTATTCCCTAAATTATAAAATGTCTTATTTATAAGAATATGTGAAATACCTCAAGTTGAACAAAGACACAATTATCTCTATATGTTTAATGCAAATAACAAGATTATGTCATTTGCATAATATCTGCTGTTTATAGGAAGAACATTATTTATCATTCTCAATTAAAGAACATAATTCAAAACTAATTACAATATGTACAATAACTGGAAAAAACAGATTTAAAGGAAAAAATGGAATTTTCTCTTCCATTGACCAACATACAATCCAATATGAGAGATGTGGCAGATAAAATAGTCATATATAAAAAGAGACATGAGCTCAATGATAAAGGTTCTGCTTACATGGGTGTGGAAATAAATGAAAAATAACCCTTAACCCATTATGTCAGCAAGAAATATAATTGAAAATGTAGTCTGATGGGTGTGGCTCAGCGATTGAGGGTAGATCCAGGAACCAAGAGGTCACCGGTTTGATTCCTGATCAGGGCACATGCCTGGGTTGCAGGCTTGATCCCCAATAGGGGGCGTGCAGGGTAGCCTATCAATGATTTTTCTTTCTCATCATTGTTTCTATCTCTCTATCCCTCTCCCGTCCCCTCTCTCTAAAAAATCAATAAAAAATACATTTTTTAAAAAGACTAAGAAAAAATAAAATGTATTCACCTTATATCAAGAACATATAAGATCTTGTGTTCCATTATCAATTACCAGGCAGCACCCAACCTAACCATTTCTTCCATATGTAGAATAGTATATGACCTCTCTCAACATCTAACCTTAAGCAATTGTCCCATAAAAGTAAAGCTTTTTATCTAAGTTCACTCACTCATACAATATGATGGAAACACCTAGAATGATACTAAGGAATATAAGTTACTCCATAAACACTGTTGATGAGATGGTGATTTCAGTCTATTTCTCTTTTTTCTGACCTTAATTGGGGACAGGAAAAATGCTTAGACAGAAATACTGGCAAAATGGTTACAGATAAGAGGAAGTTGATTAGAGACAAATGCAGCATAGAACTGAAGAAAACAACTTTTTGTCATTTAGAGAATGACTCACTGTGCCCTAGTACACTAAGATCTTCGAAGACAGAGCCAGCCACCAATAAAATGAGAACTGTAAACCAGAACTTGCTGAAGCATATATACGAAAATCTACGGCTTTCCCACTTAACATCCATGCAAATAACTCAACCCCAAATTAATCAACCCTCCTCATTCCCTAACCCTGACCTCTCCCAGAGTTCCAGTTCCACTTATATAACTTTTAATTGTATTGGGTGGTCAGATGGGATCCTTTCTCCGTGATTCACTTTGTCCTCCCTCCACAGCTTTACCATGGGTACGGAAGGCATCGTTGCTAAGTTCCAGTGAAAAGAACCATTAGGAGTTGCCACAGTGAACCACTGACACTTCAGTATGAGAAGTAATCAATATTAACAAGGTGAATATATTTGTTTTTCAAATTCTTCAGCCTCTTGAATTCAACAACGTACAGAAAAGACCTGATGTGGCCCATGCATGATGGAATTGGAGAACCCTGGGGTAAGAGTAGGGAACTCACTGGGGAGAGTAAGGTGGGCAACTAGTTAACAACAGAACTGTCTGGTAATGGAATAGACTTGCCTGAGACCCCCAGCTATAAAAGATGCCATACAGGGGCTAAATTTGGATACCCTGGAGCACCTCAGACTTAGAATTTCTAAAATTAAACTTCCCCAACAATCAGTTTCTGCTGACTTCCTTGTTTGTTGAGGGTACACTTGTTCTCTCTGGCTCCAAACATGTCATCTTGCTTCATTCCTCAGCCATCCCCTTCATATCTAACTAAACACCAAGTGGGGTCTGTTTTTTGGTTGTTGTTTTTTCTTCTTCAGCACTTTACAATTCCCTGCTGCTTTCTTTTCTCACTTCTTCATTTCTAATTTGGTTTTGATCTCATACTTGGCTCCCTGACTATAGCCCCTTAACTTCCAAACAATCCATCTGGCAGATATGCTTCAAGTTTAAACTCTGCCTTGATTGGGTCACTATTCTTATCAGAAATATTCCGTAATTCCCCCTTTTCTGCTGTACAAAGATATTCCAAGCTACTTTCAAATGCACTCCAAATTGCCTTTCAGTCTTACCTTCTATCTTCCTGGGCACCAGCCATGCTGGTTATAATCCCACTCCCCACCACACTCTACTGCCCTAACTCTGTCATTTATTTTCCCTGCAATACCATCTCTCCAATTCCTACACATTGCAAACCCACCTCCAACTCCCCACACACACACCCCCCACACACACATACACACTCTGACATAGGCTCAGATTCCTTCACTCCTTTAAGTCTCAATTCACCTTCCCATAGATTTCCCACCAGAATTTTTTCCTGCTCTCTCATAGAGCTTTCAGTTGCCTTCATTTTATAGCAAAACATATTGCTTCACAAAGAGAGAGGACCCAAATAAACAAAATCAGAAACGATAGAGGCAAAATCACAACAGACCCCACAGAAATACAAATGATTGTTAAAAAATACTATGGAAAGCTCTACTCCAACAAACTAGACAACCTGGAGGAAATGGACAAATTCCTAGAAAAATACAACATTCCAAAATTCAATCAGGAAGAATCTAAAAATCTCAATAGGCCAATAACTATGGAAGAAATTGAAGCAGTCATCAAAAAGCTTCCAGCAAACAAAAGCCCAGGACCAGATGGCTTCACAGGGGAGTTTTACCAAACATTCAAGGAAGAACTAAAACCTACCCTCCTCAGACTACTACAAAAAATTCAAGAGGAGCCGAGACCGGTTTGGCTCAGTGGATAGAGCGTCGGCCTGCGGACTGAAGGGTCCCAGGTTCGATTCCAGTCAAGGGCATGTACCTGGGTTGCGGGCACATCCCCAGTGGGAGATGTGCAGGAGGCAGCTGATCGATGTTTCTCTCTCATCGATGTTTCTAACTATCTCTCTCCCTTCCTCTCTGTGAAAAATCAATAAAATATATTTAAAAAAAAAAAAAAATTCAAGAGGAAGGAACACTTCCAAGCTCATTCTATGAAGCCAGCATCACCCTAATACCAAAACCAGGTAAAGACAACACAATGAAAGAGAATTACAGGCCAATATCCCTCATGAACATAGATGCTAAAATCCTCAACAAAATCTTACCAAATCGGATCCAGCAGTACATCAGAAAGATCATACACCATGACCAAGTAGGATTTATCCCAGGGATGCAAGGATGGTACAATATACGCAAATCAATAAACGTGATACATCACATAAACAAATTGAAAGAAAAAAACCACATGGTCATATCAATTGATGCAGAAAAAGCATTTGACAAAATCCAACACCCATTTTTGATAAAAACTCTAAGCATGGTGGGAGTAGAAGGATCATACCTCAACATAATAAGAGCCATATATGACAGGCCCACAGCCAACATCATACTCAATGGACAAAAACTAACACCATTTCCCCTAAGAACAGGAACAAGACAGGGATGCCCACTCTCACCACTCCTGTTCAACATAGTCCTGGAAGTATTAGCCATTGCAATTAGACAAGAAGAAGAAATAAAAGGCATCCAAATTGGAAAAGAGGAAGTAAAACTGTCCTTATTTGCAAACGACATGATATTATACATACAAAACCCTAGAGACTCCATCAAAAAACTACTAGACTTAATACATGAATTTGGCAAAGTAGCAGGATACAAAATTAATGCCAAGAAATCTGAGGCATTTCTATACACCAATAGTGAACTTGCAGAAAGAGAGATTATAAAAACAATCCCATTTACCATCGCACCAAAAAAATTAAGCTACCTAGGAATAAGCTTAACTAAAGAGGTAAAAGACCTCTACTCAGAAAACTACAGGACGTTGAAAAAAGAGGTAGAGGAAGACATAAACAGATGGAAGAACATATCGTGTTCATGGATTGGTAGAATCAACATCATTAAAATGTCCATACTACCCAAAGCAATCTATAAATTCAACGCACTTCCCATTAAAATACCAACGGCATACTTCACAGATCTAGAACGAACTCTCCAAAAATTCATCTGGAATAAAAAAAAGACCCCAAATAGCTGCAGCAATCCTGAGAAAGAACAAAGTAGGTGGGATCTCAATACCAGATATCAAGCTGTATTACAAAGCCACTGTTCTCAAAACTGCCTGGTACTGGCACAAGAACAGACATATAGATCAATGGAATAGAATAGAGAGCCCAGAAATCGGCCCAAACCAATATGCTCAATTAATATTTGACAAAGGAGGCAAGAACATACAATGGAGCCAAGATAGTCTCTTCAATAAATGGTGTTGGGAAAATTGGACAGATATATGCAAGAAAATGAAACTAGACCACCAACTTACACCATACACAAAAATAAACTCAAAATGGATAAAGGACTTAAATGTACGACAGAAAACCATAAAAATTCTAGAAGAATACAAAGGCAACAAAATCTCAGACATATGCCGAAGCAATTTCTTCACTGATACAGCTCCTAGGGCACTTGAAACTAAAGAGAAAATGAACAAATGGGACTACATCAAAATAAAAAGCTTCTGCACAGCAAAAGAAACCATCAACAAAACAACAAGAAAACCCACTGCGTGGGAAAACATATTTGCCAACGTCATATCTGATAAGGGCCTAATCTCCAAAATTTATAGGGAACTCATACAACTTAACAAAAAGAAGATAAACAATCCAATCAAAAAATGGGCAAAGGATCTAAATAGACACCTTTCAAAAGAGGACATTCAGAAAGCCAAGAGACATATGAAAACATGCTCAAAGTCACTAATCATCCGAGAGATTCAAATCAAAACAACAATGAGGTACCATCTCACACCTGTCAGACTGGCTATCATCAACAAATCAACAAACGACAAGTGCTGGAGAGGATGTGGAGAAAAAGGAACACTTGTGCACTGCTGGTGGGAATGCCGACTGGTGCAGCCACTGTGGAGAACAGTATGGAGTTTCCTCAAAAAACTAAAAATGGAACTCCCATTTGACCCTGTGATCCCACTTCTAGGAATATATCCCAAGAAACCAGAAACACCAATCAGAAAGGATATATGCACCCATATGTTCATAGCAGCACAATTCACCATAGCTAAGATCTGGAAACAGCCTAAGTGCCCATCAGTAGATGAATGGATTAGAAAACTGTGGCACATCTACACGATGGAATACTATGCTGCTGTAAAAAAGAAGGAACTCTTACCATTTGCAACGGCATGGATGGAGCTGGAGAGCATTATGCTAAGTGAAATAAGCCAGTCAATGAAGGAAAAATACCACATGATCTCACTCATTCATGGATAATAGAGACCATTATAAACTTTTGAACAATAATAGATACAGAGGCAGAGCTGCCTCACACAGATTGTCAAACTGCAGCAGGAAGGCCGGAGAGGGTTGGGGGGCAGGAGGGAGGCGGGTAAGAGATCAACCGAAGGACGTGTATGCATGCATATGAGCATAACCAATGTACATAAGACACTGGGGGGTAGGGGAAGCCGGGGTATTGTCAAGGGCGGGGAAAAAAGGACACATATGTAATACCCTTTGTAATGCTTTAAGCAATAAAAAATAAAAAATAAATAAAAAATAAAAAAGAAGAAAAAAGAAAATAAAAAAAGAAGAAAAAAAGAAAAAAAAACATATTGCTTCAAATTGTAGTTATTTTTACTCAAGGATATTACTTTCTCTAGTAGACCTGGGTCCTATTCTTGCAAGAGAGGACCATGTCTTATTTGTCTCCTTATGACCCTTAATGCCTGGCATCGTGCCCTTCACAGACTGAGTGTTCAGGAATTATTTTACATGAATAAATGCAGAAACAAAATAACTGTTCCAGATATACTGCTTTCAAAACAGTGCTTTTCAAGCTTTAGAATATCATAGAATCACCTAGGGAGGGGACAGCAACCAGTCGATGTGTGTCTCTCTCTGTCTCTCCCCCCTCCCTTCCACTCTCTCTAAAAATCAACGGAAACATATCCTCAGGTGAGGATTAAGATTAATTAATTAATTAATTAATTAAATGAAAAAACTTTTTTTTAAAGAAGCAGATTACAAAATACTATGTAAGCCCTGGCACTGAAGGGTTGAGGGCTGAGGGCTCTATTCCCAATCAAGGGCATGTACCTGGGTTGCAGGTTCGATCCCAAAATCTGGCCAGGGCATGTGCAGAGGGCAATCAATCAATGTGTGTCTCTCTCTGCTCTCTCTCTTCTCTTTCTCCCTACCTCCCTCCCTCCCTTCCCCTCTCTCTAAAAATTAATGGGAAAAATATCCTTGGGTGAGGATTAAGAAAAATACTATATACAATATTATAATATTTTACAGGACACATAATCATGAAAAATAAGCAGTAGGAAGACATTCACCAAAATGTTAATCATGCTTATTTCTGGCTTCAGGGGTTCTTGTTGATTTTTTATTTTGTTCTTAATACTTTATCACATTATCTATAACTAGTGGCCCAGGGCACAATATTCATGCACGAGGGGGGGTTCCCTCAGCACAGCCTGCACCTTCTCGCAATCTGGGACTGCTGGCTCCTAACCGCTCACCTGCCTGCCTACCTGATCGCCCCTAACACCTCTGCTTGCCTGCCTGATCGCCCCTAACCACCTCTGCCTGCCTGATCACCCCTAACCACCTCTGCCTGCCTGCCTGATTGCCCCTAACTGCTCCCCTGCTGGCCTGATTGCCCCTAACTGCCTCTGCCTCGCCCCGCACCAGGGACCCGGGCTTCCCTCCCTCTGGCCAGCCACAGGCACCCAGGACCTGTGCTGGCTTCACCTAGGCCAGCAGCTGCCACAGGGGACCATGGGCAGACAGCTTTGCCCAGGCTGCAGCCGCAGGCACCCGGGACCACAGGGCATGT
The DNA here is from genome assembly GCF_000147115.1 of Myotis lucifugus. NCBI lineage: Eukaryota > Metazoa > Chordata > Mammalia > Chiroptera > Vespertilionidae > Myotis > Myotis lucifugus. The sequence goes on from NW_005871048.1 coordinate 28,165,171, forward strand.
GGCTTGTCCCTCTCCTGGGCCGCAGGTGCAAGTGCAGCTGCTGGTGCCCAGGACCGAGAGGTGGGCGGCTTGTCCCTCTCCTGGGCCACAGCCTGGCTGGTCCCCAATCCTCTCTCCCCAGTGTTGAGCGTCTGAGCCGCTATGGCATGATGGCATGAGGGTGTGATGACTATTTGCATATTAGCTCTTTATTATATAGGATTTTAAGTTGTCACAGTCTATCTTCAAGTGGATATTATACCACTTCACATCTTGTATAGAAACTTCACTGTAACAAAATTTCATTTTTCCCGGGCAATCTCTGTGCTATTGGTGTCATGTATTTTACTTTCACAGATGTTATAAAACTGACATTACATTATTATTTGTTTAAATAGTTAATTATCTTTAAATATATTTAAATAATAAGAAACTTCTATTATACTTTTTCCTATGCATTTACTGACTTTGGTGTTTTCCATTTCTTGGCAATGATTGTTATTTCTATCTGGCAAAATTTTATTTCTGCTTGCAGGACTTCTTTTAACATTTCTTACACTACAAATCTGCTGATGATTAAAAAAATTCAATCTTTTATGTATGAAAAATGTATTTAACTATTTTTTAAAATATTTTCACTCAGTCTAGAATTATAAATTGAGAGGATTTTTCCCTTGTGAGTACTTTAATGATGTTGCTCTACTATCTTCTCCCTTACACTGTTTCTGATGAGAAATCTTTTGTAATTCTTGTGTTTATTCTTGTGTATAGTGTGTCTGTTTTCTTCTCACTACTTAAAAGCTTTTTCTTTTCATCATTGGTGTTGAGCAATGTGATTTTTATGTCTTGATGTAGCTTTCTTTATGTCCTGTGCTTGCTATTCACTGAGCTTCTCTGATCTGTGGGTTTATATTTTTTACTATATTTTGCCAAATTTGGGAATTTTTGAATGATTCTTTCTTCAGATGATTATATATATACAAGTTTGGGTCTCTAGAGGGGGCTGGGGAGGAAGAGGACTGAACCAAACCATAGGTCAGGACCTCGGCAGGCAATTGAGTGTGGGGACGGCCACCAGGGCCACCCCTGCAGTGGCCAGTTCATGACCAGCTGCCTGAGACTGGCTCGTTCCTGGGCTGGGGGCGGGGGGGGGGGGGTCATGCATCTGCTCCGTGCTGCCCAGCAATGCGGTGCCCGTCAGGGCTGTGCATAGCTTTACGGGAAAAGAATGGCCCTGGGGGAGTCGGAGCCTTGATCCTACGCAG